>NC_052488.1:21778086-22053424 GCF_009730915.1 Dioscorea cayenensis subsp. rotundata
CTTTCTGGACATGATTCAAAACTCATTCAGGTACACAATTATTGCTATATGGACCATCCATTCATTCTATGATAAGAATCAAGTTGATTGTTCGAAAAATAAAATAAATAAATGCATGAGGTTGTCTATTTATTCTCCTACTGTAACTTCAGCTGTACATCTTACTATTGATTTATCTTGTTGATACTTCTTTTATCAGCTACTTCTACGAGCTAATCAAGAAACAGATGCACGACATGGAGGTTCGATTCAACATTCACCCTGGCCTTCAACTCAAGAAAGCAGAGTTCATTTGGCTCGGGCTATCTGCATATATTCGTGTTCTAAAAAAAAAGCAATCACGATACAAGGACCTTCTTTTACTATTGAGATTTAAGCTGGCTAAGCATGGTAGGATTGTTGATCCCTTGCCTCACTTGAAATATGCCGTTGATGATTTCCACTCATCAATTTTCTGGAAGATCAAATATTAGAAATTTCATTGGTGGCAACCGTTCTGTAGATACAGTTACAAATTAAAATCTCTAACGGAGTTCTTGATTCCTGATGTGAGTTTTCATATCCATTTATCTTCATTGTCATTATTTCTTACCTTTCAACTTACATTAGCTCAAATGATGTCTGTCAATGGAATTACATCCTTATTATTATGCACTGTCTTCTTTGTTGGAAAATAGTACTTATTTCTTCATGACTGATCTTGTTTAGAAATGAATGATTCACATATTTTTTTTTTTCTAAAAATCTGTCCTTTGGATGGAACCATTTGTGTTTCCAAGCTTTTCAAGGTAAATAATACAGGAGATAAGTAGAGGTGTAGGCTGTTGTTTTTTTTTAGAGGGATTGGTACATAACACTGTACCAGATGCTGACCAAGCACCTCAAAAGGCTCCAAAACAAAGACGTGACCTTAAAGTAACGCATAGGGCGCGGTCAAAGCGCTTCGATTTCCCAAACCCAAGGACCAAGTTTTCTTGATACTAGTTCTTGTGATATATTTATCCATGTGCTTGTTTCTTGCAATGCTCCATTGAATAAATAAAAAAACCTAAGATACCTATTTCTTTGCACATGTTTATGTATTGATATTTGATACGCAGTTTAAGCTATGTCTGCAGAGAACAAGGGAAGGCACACAAGCTCAGGCAGAGGCACATGAAACCGGTGTCAAGTCATGAACAGATGCATAGTTGGGGTTTGATTGGAGTTTTGGAACTATTGCAGCAGTTGTCATCTGGGCTGTGAATGACAGTCCATTAATACCTTGGCTGGGTCGAATTCATTGAATCACAGACTCATCATCCCACACACAGCATGTGTTCTCATTTAATGTATATATATATATATAACTTGGAACCCAGAATTGTCATTAAGTGCAGAACGTCCCCACGTCAGTCCTTCAGTACAACTCCCTGCAGGATTCCCAATTCCACTATATATTTTTTAATATATATATGTGTGTGTGTGTGTGTGTGTATGGATACAAAAATCAAATATGTTATACTTGATACAAACTTTGGAAGTGTATTTTTTTGATTGTGTGTGTGTGCATGATATGCAGGGGCTGTTTTCTCTTGTTGAATATTCCTCTCAGGAGATCAGAAGGGTGGACAGTAAACAGAGTAGTCAGGAAGGAAGGGGTCCAGTGAAGCAGTAGTAAGTATTGTTACTGTTGTATTCTCATGAACAAAAGAAAGGACGTCAGGATGGTATCAAAGAGTACGGTGCCAGATGACTTTCAGGGTGACTCTCTTCAAAGGTCTTATAGTTTTTTTTCTCTCACTTTGGCTCAACTCCACCCAACGTGCAATACTCTTTTAGAGTGCTAGTTTTTTTATATATTATATATTATATATTATATTGAGATTATTATCTTCATCTCCAAGGGCCAATGTAATTAAACATTTTGTTGTGCCACGGAATATCTGAGTGGGTTATTTCATTTTGGATTTATCTCATTATTTTATGTACATCATATGTTTCAGTGAACGGATGACAAAAATTGATTGACAAACGCATTTTGGATGGGAAAGACGATAAATGAACTTTTTAGGGGACTGTTTGGGAGCTAGTTTCTGTTCAATTTTTGGGGGACAAAATAAAGACTGGCTTCCTGAAATTCTTTATTTTTGTAATTTGAATTTAAGTTTTTAGTCTATTAATACTGATTTTTTTTTTTTTTAAGATTATTTGTGACTCTATGATTTTAATTCATACAAAATAAAAACATATATAAATATATTAAAACATTAACTCAAAATAGATATATATGTACACTTCAGAGTTATTTGTCTATTTTATCAAAGTAGAGATATATACATATTTAAAAATATTAAATCAAGTTAGACAAACATATTACCCATCATTGTGGGTGTTGAATGCATTTCCAAAAGCTATCCAGCCTTCTTTGCTCCGGATTTATGTACGGTGATGATTTCTTCACAAAATCATGCTAAGCTAAATGGAAAATAATTCTAAAGCATCTAAATTTAATAGCTTATTTTATTAGAAGAAGATGAATGGCTCTTTGATTTTAAGATAACATTGATATTTATCCACATCTTCAGTGAACTAAACAAACCAACAAAGATAGGAGAATAAAGTAACCAATAAAACCATATGAAAACAGTAAAAAAATCTTTGAACATTCAAGGCATTTTAATGGAGAAGTGTGCCCAGAAGCGTTTACACTGTCACAGCCATGTGATATTCATTACTACCTTTGATGTATTTTTGCCATAATTTATGTGCCAATGACATTCTTCAATGCACACAATAAATTTAAAGTTTTCAACCCAGTATAACTTTTAAACTACAGCATTAAATAATGTCTCTGTAAAGCAAGAAAAACATAGAGAAAAAAATAAAAAACAAAAAGTGAAAATTTCCATTCTTTCCTTCAAAACAAAAGAAGAAACAAACAAAGATAAATTCAAGAAATAAAAAAAAGAAGAAGAAGAAGAAGAAGGAGAAGAACACAAACCAAAACCCAGAGAGAAGTTCTCCATGCATGTGAGAGAGTATGAAGAAACAGTAATGCTCAGGATAGATAGCGCAATAAGAAATTAAAAACAAGAAGCTTGAAAAAAATAAGAAAAGCTTCAAGTTCTCATCCATGGCGCTATCCCTCCTGAGCTTCACTGGTTCTCCATACTAAAATTATGTTTTCTCCAAATGAAAGCAAAACAATGCTTGTGTTGAAGAAGACTTATTAGAGGAAAAACAATAAAGACCTTAGAAAGAAGAGAAAAGAAGAGAAAGTGATGCAAAGGTTATGGTGATATGAGGGTGTATTTATAGGACAAAGACCAGGACAAGAGTTGCATTCTTCAAGGCAATTTTATAAAGGCCTTTTAGACTGATATATAAAGCTCACATGAAGCTGGTGGTTACTTAAAACTTTTTTTTTTTCCTTCTTATTCACCTCAATATAAAAAAAAAATATATATATATATATATATATAAAAGAAAAAAGTAATAGAGATGAGATGAGTCTTCTTTTATCTCTCACAGTGGGGAGAGTCCAGATGGGATGAAGTACCAAATACTAAGAAAAAGACACAAACTTTTTTCCTCTGAACAGTGAACAGTGAGCAGGGGTTTGAAATGGAGATTACAGAAATACCCTTCTAGTGATGTGATTTTGGTTTCCACCAATCATTTCAGCAGCTTGTTGACTGTTCTTGATGTTTGTGCTGGTAATGAAGACTTTTATTTTTCTTTTTTTACTTATTTCTTGACCATTGTCCTTGGTCTTTCTGGCCTTCCATTTTCATGCCATTTTCAGCAGACTCAGAAGGTTTTGGCAGTTCCTCTCAAATCAAACAAATGATTCTGAAAATGATATTGAAATGTTAGAGTTAAGTTGGTGGACATATTTGTGATTTTTTTTTTCTTTCTCTTTGGCTTTTAGTTAAGGATCTATTCTTAGATAAATAAACACATACAGTATGATAAATTAAAAATATATTTAAATCATTTTTTCTCTTATTATCCAAAAAATTAATACAAGAAATGCATTTATAACAACATATACATCCGTAAAAAGTGTTAGTTGTGGACATTAATTATACTTAATGAAGGAGTAGCAAGTTTATGTACTTATTTACTAACGTCTTTTAACGAGTCTTTCTCACTTCTTTATCTTCCTTCTCTGCCGACTTCCTTCTCAATTTTTCTTATCATTCTTTCTATTTTTTTAATTTTTACTTTAATATTTAAAATTAATAAAAATAATTATTACCTTTGGCAACACCATTCTACTATCAAACACCTTTAACAAAATCTAATATCACTATGTAAATATACACATACACAAATATATATATATATATATATATATATATATATATATATATATATATATATAAACATAATAATTTGCAGACGTTTGTAAATAATCCACAAATTATAAAAAATTTAAAAAAAAATAAAATAAAAAATAAAAAAAACTAACAGGTGAATAATAACATCAACATCTATGAACATGTGTAAATGAAGCGCATGTATATATAGACACAGAACACTCATAATACATGAACTAACTTTGTTTTTAATTTAGATAACATACCTTGGAGATATAATACATATAATATTAAAATTAATAAATTATATTTAAAAATTTTAATATAAATAATTTATTAATTTTAATATAATTATTTATATTATATAGACGCGGGAAATGTGAATAGGGACTTGTGCCCTTTTCTCCCCCCGTTCGTTCCGCGCCCGGCACTGACTTCTTGTAGCAGTGGCATGCACTTTTACCTCGAAGCCCTCCCCACGAATTAACCATGCGCCACCTTGCATTCATTAACCCCCAAATCCAACCCCCATGCTCGAAGGTTACTCTTGTCTTTTCACTCCCATAATTTATGGATCCTGTCAGTCTTGTGGGCCTTTTCATTTTGGTTGGGCCTGGGCCTGCATAATTTTTTTTCATTAATAAAACTATCTCTCTTTCTTTTCCTTTTTTTCTTTTAATTGTTTCGAGGATGGAATTTATATATTTTACATGAATTATTACATAGTTTTGAGGTTGTATCTTGAGGTAAATATTGAGAAATACTACTCCCTCCATTTCTTTTTAATTGTCATATTTTAGAGTTTTTCTCTGTTATTTTTTATTTGTCACATTAAAAACTTTATGTAGTATTAAATAATTTTTTTCAAATTTACTCTTTAATTTAATGTACTTGTACAATTTTCAATAAAACAAAATCAAGTAAACATTAAATTATATTCTCAACTAGTGGAGTTTTAAATAGGGGTAATTTTGTAAAGTAATATATTTTTTTATAAAATATAGGTAATCAACTAATTTTAATAATTTTTTTTAATCCGTGTGAATTAGTTAAATATGACAATTAAAAAGGAACGGAGGTGTATATACTCCCTCCGTTCCTTTTTAATTGTCACGTTTTTGGAGCTCTTCTTTGTTTCTTTTTATTTGTCACATTAGAAACTTTGTACAGCATTAAATAATTTTTTTTTCAAATTTACCCTTTCATTTAATGTACTTGTATAATTTTTAATAAATTAAAATCAACTAAGCATTAAGTTATATTGTCTACTAGTGGGGTTTTAAATATGGATAGTTTTGAAAAGTAATGGATTTTTTTATAAAATATAGATAATTAATTAATTTTAATTAATTTTTTTTAATCAACATGAATTAGTTAAATGTGCCAACTAAAAAGTAACTGAAAGGAGTATATATATATATAATTAATGAGTTGCCAATAATTGGGCAATTTAATTTGGGTTGGTGGGATTCAGTGAGAGAATAAAAGCCCAGTCTGATTCTGATATGCTATTTCTTAGCAGTAGCTGTGAACACACTCTCAATTTTCCAATTAATTCCATGGGTCCCACTTCCCAGTTTTTACTGACTAGCTATTTACTTCACTTACTCCATTATATTTTACCATTTATTATTATTATTTTATAATAATAAATAATAAATAAATAAGGTACATTTCCTGGGCCTTAATCAGGCCCAGTCCATGTAGATCTGATTACTAAGCACTAGGCAAAGCTTTTCTTTTCATTTTACTAGTATTTATTTATGAGCCATTCGCCAAATTTTGCTTATAATGTTCAAATCACTAATAATTTAATATAGATTAAGATAAAGTAAAATAGTGAAATTGAATATGTGTGTGTATACGTCAAGTTCAATGAAGTTATAATATGGTTTAATTAACTTAACTGTTTGGTATCCGTATCAAACACAATACTATATTTTATAATTATTAGTTCATAGAGGATATATTATTATATAATATTTCTCAATTAAGTTTCACCAAAATCTACATTCTTTTATATGGCAATTCTTATGTACATTTATCTTATATGCAATTATTTTTATGGTTAATATAAATTTAATAATTAAATAATTTATATTTTACATTGTAAAGTTAAGAATTTGCAAGATAGTTTGAGAGTCAAGTATAATGGGTTTAATTAGTCTTTCAGTTATATGACTAATTCTTGAAACAAAAATGTTTAATTTTATGTAATGATCTAGAAAATATAATTAAGAACAAAAAAAAAAATTAAGTATAAATACTTCAATAACAAATTGATTTTTTTTATAATATAAGAGTAATTTTTATATCATCATTTAGACGAATTAAAAACAAAAAATAGACTCAAACACACAGCATTAAACAAACACCCAAACTTAGATCAGCTATAAAAATTAAATAAAATAAAAGAGAAAGATGAAAAATCAACAAAGGGAGGCATGCAAAAAAACTCTTTTTCAAAAAGAAAAAAAGAAAAAGAAAAACTCTTACTTGAAGGTAAATCATAACACATCCACTTGTTTACAAGAAGTTGGAGCATCATTTCAAACAAAGATACATAGCTTTCTAATTTGTGATTAATGAGAGACATATACTGCAAACCATACAAAGGATCAAGTACATTCTAAGAAACACCAACAATTTCAAAAGTCATACAAATTTTTTCAAACTAGAAAGTCTTCTACCAAACAAAAAGGGTAAGAAGATGTTATTGTTCCACATCAAATAAGGTCCCAATGGGCTTTCTTTGCAACCTGGCTTGCCTTAGACTGCACTCCATCTAAAAACAAGCTTGGCTGTCACTATTCAACCACTCTCTTTATCTTCAATTTGATGACAATAACAACTTGAAAAAAGTCTCAATTATTATGTAATAATATACCTTTATTTTGTTTAGTTTCTAAAATAGATGAAGTTGATGGAGGTTCAGGAAGCAAAGTGTCTATTTCTTTAAGCAGAGTAACATGCTCAAGCTTCCTGATTTGATGCTTCTCTCTTGATTCGTACTGTGAGCTGTCCATTAAATTTAATCTTAAGAACATCATTGAGGACTTCTTTTCTTAGAGTAACAGTAGAGGAGTTGACAATGTTGATTAATTTAGATTTGTTTAGGTTAACGAACTGTTAATTAATTGAGTAGATCATGTCTATAAGCTCATATATCATCACAATAAATCAATTTGATTGATCCAATTGGGAAGTCAAATGTTACATTACAGACACATTTCATTACAGACATCCATTTGGACTTTCCCTTTAATGTAAAATTTGACACCAAAAAACCAATATCGACAACATCTTGTGACAAAAAAAGGAAGCAAATCACTCCTCTGCATGCTTTGAGAAAATGTGAGCGTAAAGAAGCTCGTTCCAAACATCTGGGACACCCGGAAGGCACCAATGAGTACAATCGGAATAGCTACTTGGATTTGCAAGCTGTTCTTCAGATAAAGTATCCCAGAATTTTCTATATATCGACGGGTGTCCATCTTTCCGAAACTCAGAGAGATGAGTTATATTAAGGAACTGTATATTTACACCTTTCCTTTGCAGTTGATTAATGACACTTCCTGCAATCTGCATGATGTCAAAATCTTGTCCTCTGCCATTGTAATTGACATTTCGGATAGGCTGAGTCTCATTATAACAATTCTGAAAACTATCCTCACCCAAACTTTCGCCCCTGCCAAACATAAATATCGAATTGCTTAAACTTATTCTTTACATAAATCAGTAACAAGTGAATGATCAGAAATTAGCACACATGTTTCCAATTCATTGTCTACTGCATCATGTAAATTTGAATCAGTAAATCGAATACATAATTTTAATTACCACCAAAATGTTACTAATTGATTTCTGATCAGTGATTAGCATGCACAATTCCAACTCAATGTACACTGCATAATGCAAATTTGAAATCAGAAAATGGACTTCACACATTTACCATAAAAAATTAAAAATTGTTACCACTAGTTAATTTTTTTTTTTTTTTTAATCAAATCAGATGCTTGGAGTGTGTCATCTTACCAAGCATGAGTAGGGGACAAGCTCATGAAATATAACTCCTTCTTATGAAGTCTCACATTGTCCTGCAACCATTGTGACCAAGTCTTCAGGGCTATCTCAAATCCTTTTATCATCTCAACCTCATCGTAAACTTGCACTTTATCATCAAATGAACCATGCCTAACAAATTACATTGCATTTCCCTTTAGGCAGTCAAAACACTCGGTAATCACAAGAAGAAAAATGCACTTCTATACTTACAAGATCTTCATCTTCATCCTAGGCTTCTTCCACCATAGATAAGAGTTGAAAATCAAAATGTCGGCATTGGCATAGTGCCTGGCATGTGTCTCAACTGCCCCGGCACGAAACATTCTATTAGATACCCGATGTTTCACTGGATCATCACAGTTTGATTCCAGCAACAAAGGAGCCCAATAAAAGTCTACTGTCGCATTGTATTTCTGCAATAATCCTATATAATCATAACATGTTTCATCATAATTCTAATTATACGCATTACAAATGACAACAAAATTCACCTTAGCATTGAAAGACAGAGTTGAACCATTGTAATTCATGGACTTCTCATAAACAGGGATAGAGGATTCCAAAAGACAAACCATTGAAACCCATTGATTCCGATTGAGAGAATCACCAACAAAAACCATTCTTTTGTCTCTGAGCCTTTCTAGCAACTTAGTTGAATTGAAGCTACACAACCAGAATAACAGCAATTAAGATACCATGAATCCTGATTAACATAGAACTAAATAAAAACCAAGATTGAATTTTTAAGCAAACCTGGGAAGATTGCATTGGTTTGGTTGCCACTTCCACTTCTGATAGCTCGTATCATTCCTCCCATACTTATCACAACCAATCTCGTCATGGATGTAGGGGCAGAGGAGACCGGAGTAAAGAGGATGGGTGGAGCTATCATCATAGACCCAGCGGCCGGAGAAGAGGTTGCACTTCTCAGTTGAGGAGGAATTCCGGAGAGTAGAAAGGACGGGTTTGGGGGCACTGATGGTTTTCTCAATTGAGGAGGAATTCCGGGGAGTAGAAAGGACGGGTTTTGGGGCATTAATGGCGGTGAGGGAGAGGGTGAGGATGAGGGCGAAGACAGCGACGATGGCGATGAGAGAGTTGAAGTGGGCTCTGAGACCCCATGCCCAGTGGAAGGCGAGGTGGTGAGGCTTCTTGGCCATTGCTCCACCTCGTCTCTGTATCTCTGAATCACCGACGAGGTGAGCTTAAGAAGGAGAAGGAGAAGGAGAAGGAGAAGGAGGAGGGGTCAATGGAGGTGGGAGAAGGTGGTGGTGGGGTCTTGGCTCGTTTCATTGGAGAAAATTATTTGAAATTTATTTTGGGTTTGTTTGCATATATATATATTCATCATTGCTTACATATATATATATATAATATATATAGATATATATATTTCTGGTAAATAAAAACTTATCAAATTAAGTAAGAATTTTGAGGAAAAAGACGATAAATTGTCTCGTCAAGTATATAAATAACCAAAACTATGTTCTTTTGATAAAAAAAAAAAAGTATATATATATTTAAATGAATTATTATAAATTTTAGAATTTATATATGAATAAAATATTTTTTTTATTTTTAAGAAAATAGCTTTTTTTATATATATAAGCCTTTGAATATCCTATTAACACATTGAAAAATTTAAAATTAATATTTTTATAAAACTTGGATTAATCACAGCTTTATTAAGAAGGAGAAGAACGGTTACAATTGGGTAGGACAGTACAAAACGGAAAAAAAACAAAATCAAGTAAAAAAGCAAAAGTAACAAACTACTACATTATACCTGGTGAAATAATTGCTATTTAATGAGAGAGAGAGTGTGTGTGTGTATTTGTGTGTTTTATATATTTTATGATAAAAACATTTTTAACAAATATAAATTGTTTTATGTCTACATAATAAATATTTTTGGGAAGAGTGACAATTTTGTTATTTTTATATGATTTTTTTCCTTAAAGTCAAATTTAGGGGGTTTATAAAAAGAAAGCACTCTTTCTAATTAGATTATTATTGTTAGTAATTGTGGATAAATGAACTCACGCTGGATTTTGTTTTTATTTATTCTGTTGTTATTTAAAATTTTTCCATATTTCATTTCTTCTTTAATGTAATGTTATTATATTGGCCAAACCTTAGATTTTGAATTAAGAAATTTTGAGGTACTAAAATAAAAGAATGGCCTTTTTTTTGGGTCAAAAAACAAACGTGGTCCACTTGAGAAGGTGCAGATATACCCACCGATTATATATATATTATTGTTTAGCTCTTAAAACTTTCAATTGTATTAATTAAATCCCAAATTTTCAATTTTGGCAATGTGATCTTTTGTCAACTAATTCAAACTTTCAAGATCATGATTCAAAATTAAAATTAAAAACTATAGCAATAATATATATATATATATATATATATATATAAATCCGAGAAGCTTATAAGAAGTGTGTCCAAGGGGCAAAACAATCCACCCATGTACCTTCATCCGGTTGACATCACTGTATTCAGGGACGGAACCAGGACTTGATGGTAGATGGGGCTGAAGCCTAAAGGCAAAACAAAAAAATAAAATAAAAAGTAAAAAAATATTCTAAACAAAATAATTATTTTAATGAAGAATAATGTGCTAATATAACCAAAATTTGAATATACATATTAAAAAAATATAAAGTATAATTTAAAATTTTGTTATTACCGATAGAAAATATATGAGATTTTCAATAATTCAACTAATAAAAATACATCTCAAGTTTATATATATTTTTTTAAATATGGTAATATTGACCCTCCTCACTACAAACAACCAAACTATTGTTTATAAAAAAAACTTTTGTTGTTTCACTCTAACATATATGTATATATGTTAGGCCTCATGATCAATTCAAACTTTTTTTAAATTACTAAAATTTGTATATAAGATTTATTTTATTAAAATTTTGAAATAATAGTAATTTTTAAATTTAAAAATAAAATGTGGAAAAAATGCAAAATTTGTATATAAGATTTATTTTATTATAATTTGAAATAATAGTAATTTTTAAATTAAAAAATAAAATGTGAAAAAAATGCACCAAGTGGGATTTGAACTTGGGTGGATCAAAAAATCCCAAACCTTATGGGTAAACCAACTAATCACTCAAGCACACCCACACTCCACACTTTAATATTTCCAAATATTGTATTTTACATAAAATTAAGTATAGAAAAATCGAAAACCACAAAATCTTATATTGTTTAAAAAGTATTTTGTCTGCTAGCCCCCCCTTGGTTCCGCCCCTGACTGTATTCATCACAAGCAATTAAAGTTTGACAAATCAAACCTTAAACCATGCAACCAGTTACACTAATTAAACTTTAAACCATACAATTAGTACCACTAGACCAAAAGGTTTTTTTAGTAAGCAATAATATTAATCATGTAATTTATTCAAAAAATATCTAATAATAATAATACATAAATGGAAGGTTTTATACTTACAAATACAGACCATAAGAGAGGCCTATAAAAAGTATTCTCGCTGGAAATATAATTCATTTTCTGCCAGAAATAACAGAAGAATATTTCACTTTTTAAGAGATAATAAATTAACCAAATTTGCTGTTTTCATGCAAATTACATGAACTATAATAAACACAGATAAAATTCCATGAAAAATAAATAAATAAACAAATTAAATCAAAAAGTTCATTTCAATTGCTTTTGTCCAGGAAAGAAAAGCTCAGTATACAAGAGTTCATTCCAAGTGTCCTGAAGACCAGGCAAACACCAATGAGTACAATCAGCATAACTCTTTGGATTAGCAATCTGTTCAGCAGTCAATGGATTCCATTGTTTCTTATGAATTGAAGTGTGTGCATCTTTTCTGTACTCTGATAACTGAGTTATATTCAGCACACTAATTCCCACCTTTGACTTCTTAAACACTTGCTTAATTACCTCCATTATCTTCTTGCTTGAGCTTCCCCAGTAATTTACATCCTTAATTGGAGTTGTTTCTTTGTAACAATTCCCATCTTTCTCACCTCCCCATCCCTCACTACTGCATATCAAATCAATTTAATATATGTTCAAATCCATATTTTTCAAATTAACCGATGTAGGACTATTGGTTACTCGAATAAATAAATGATGAACATTAAAGTTCTCTTAGTACCTTTCATGAGTGGGAGACATGGTAGCGAAGAAGACTCTGTTTTGATGAGGATCTAAGTTTTTCTCCAACCATCTCACTACCCTTCTCAATGCCAACTTATAAGCATCCTCAGTTTCCATCAATGTGATGTTGTTCTTCATCTCATCTCCAAAAGAACCTCTTCTGCAATGTAATTTTTTGAGTTTATAAAGGTGACTAAAAATAGGATTTGATCGAATGGATAATAGTGTGAGAAGTTTTACAGTATCTTCATCTTCTGGCCAGTCATCCACCAAAGATAAGTATTGAAAACAAAGATATCAACTCCTTTCCAATGTTTTGCATGTTTGTTGATTGATCCTGCTCTGACTATTCTGTCTGTGATTCTATGCACAACAGCATCATCAGAGTTGGATTCTACCAAGAAGGGTGCCCAGTAGAACTCAATGGAAGCATTGTAATTCTGAGCAAATTAAACAAAAAAGTGATTAATTAAATTATTATTAAGCTTTTTACATTAGATATATAACCATTATGTATGTATGTATGTATGTATGTATATACCTTGGCTTTGAAGACTGTGAGTGAGTCAATGGTTTCAAATGATTTGGAGTTCTCTGGGATTACTCTGTGAAGAAGGCAAACCATAGAGACAAATTGGCCTCTGTTTAAAGAGTCCCCTATAAACATCATCCTCTTTCCTCGTAGCATTTCAAGCATGAATGTGGCATTAAAACTGTAATTTTCAGCCAAGTATTAGATCTAATTAGTTCCTAGTAATTCAAAAATTTTCTTTTTAATCCTTGAATGGTGTGTAAGCCAATTTGTCATCCAATAATTACAATTCATATATGAAAACAGAGTAAAGTAAAGAAAATTTACTGAATTTTATATTAAGCTAGTGCATCTCACATGTCAAGGATGTCAATAAAAACTAAAATTTTTGTTTATAGTTCTTGTCTCATGCATTATCCTTCAGACAAATAAAAAAATCCAACTACTATATATATAATTAGCTTGAAGTCAAAACAGGTTGATAATCACAAGAAGAATGGCAAGCATTCAGATCTAATTCAATATAAACCCATAAAACTTTGATATAATAATCACAATTAAACTAATTAATGATAAAAAGAAAAACATCAAAACTGAACCTGGGAAGAGAACATCCATGAGGTTGCCATCTCCAATGTTGATATCCTTTATCAGGACGTCCATGAGCTTGACATGTTAACTGAGGTTGAATATAAGGACATTCATTTTCTTCATACTGAGGTCTTGTATCTTCATCATAAACCCACTCGCCGGAAAACAAGTCACAGCCCGTTTCCGCCGCCTTTTCGACCACCTTTTGCTCAAACTCATCCTTCTCTACATCACAATTACTCAATTTAGCTTCAACCAAATAAATACACATGCACATATATATATATATATATATATATTGGTTGTAATAATTCATACCTTGTTCTAATGGAGGTTGTCTAAGGATGCAAAGGAAGTCTTGGCTATAGATGATGACCAGAAAAAAGATGAAGAATAAGATTAGGAAATATGAAGAATAAGAGGTCTTTCTAATGGAGATTGAAGATGAAGGAGACTTCATTTTGGTTGTGGGAGAAGAGGTTGAGTTCAACAAGGACTTGGTCTTAAAAATTGAAAGGGAGTGGTTGTAAATGCAAGCAATATATATATATATAATAAATATAAAGGTTAGCTATCAAAAGAATAGTGTGACAAAAGAATCTATGGCCCAGCCAGCATCAATGTTTTAACTTGTATATCATGGAGAATGAATTATCAATTGAATTCATTGGTTTTTAAGTTTGATAAATTAGATCATAATGTTTATTTTGAGTTGAAGATTGTGATGAGATGAAGCTTGAATGGGTTTTCATTAATTGAACATTTTGTACACAAGAAAGAAAGGAAAGGTGCTGGAATGTTAGTAATGGTTGGTCTCAGTTGTTTGGTGTTGAGTGAGGGCCATCATAATGCCACCATAAAGGGTTAACTGTACAAGTTCCTTATGTTTTTTTGGGGTGAAATTTTTGTGTAATTTGTTTATTTGTTTGTTAGTTGTTTTTTATTTATTAAAAAATTGTTATTTACTAAATGAAGGTCAGGTGATGAAATTAGAAAATAATCATTTGGAGTGAACTCAAAGTTTTACTAAAAGAGATATATCATAATACCTCATTTATCAAGTGCTAATGATATTAAGGATCTTTTTTTATGAAACTGGGTGGTTCCTTCAGTTATTCAGTATGCTTTTTTTTGTGTGTGTGTGGTTATTAAACTGTAAGAAAACAATTGAAGAAAGTAAAGGTAATGCATGTATGTCCTAGATATTGGTTTTATTTTTATTTTATTTTAACAAATCTGATTTATTTATTTTTATAAGGTAAAGGGAAGATACAAGCAATAGCATAAGGATGGATGGAGGGTTGTGATTGATGGAATGGGAAATGACAAATGAGAGCTTCTAAATGCCTTTTAGTGGGCTAGTGGAAGAAAGAGAGCTTTGGTAGTGTTTGATAGGTGGTGGGTAATAGAAAAGAGAATAATTGATGAATTTGGTGCTCCATCACTATCAGTATCAACACTTTGGAAAGTAGCTTTTCTCCAAACATAATGGCCATCAATAATCACATTTAGCCATTTCTCATATAAATTAAATTAAGCTTATGATGCACTGGGAGTTGCTTTTGCTTGCAAGTTCAAATGCTCTCTTTTATCAATGATGTTATTTTGGCTTACAACTAAACATATGAGGTCTTTTTATGGCAACTAATGATTTAACGGATTTATATTGAATGCTTAATGACAGCTCAAACCCATTTTATTTTTGTGTTAGTTATGAAATTAATGGACTCATAGTCATACCATGCTATTGACTTTGTCCGCTTCTCCCTGTCTCAACTCACTTGATCCAAGTCTATCACCAAATGATAATTTTGCATTTCATTTAATTGATATAATAATAACTAAAATTTGTTTAAACTAGAAGCTCAAGATTATTAGCTGAATAATCTGATCTCATGAATTCTGGACATATTGCTGATGATCTCCTAAAAACTACTCTAGAGTGTAATGCTCATGAAAATTACATCATTTGCATATAAACGTTAGTAGAATAACATCTCTATGTACTATTGCTTTTAACATGAGCAAATCTTGTATGATTGTAGTTATGTCCAATTCAGTCACAAACCAAAAACAACCACACGCTTGCTGAATATTACAACGATAACTAAAAAAGAAAGGTGCAGAAAATTAGAAATGAATTTAAGAATGAGCAAAGGGCAATGACATAAAGAAATTGCAGAAATTATGAAGGCACTTGAGAAGCAGCAGTATGCAAAACAAGGTGTCAAAATTTGTCCAACTTAGTCATGACAACAAAATAAAAAATAATACTGACAAAACACATTCCCGGAAAGATTACTCAGGCATAGACCTAAAGCTTAAATATGATGATGAATGAGTCTAGCGGCCTTCAAATCAAGCAGTCTCAGTCATGGGGTATTCAAACACCACATCCTTCCCAGAGAGCTTTCTGTAGACACCAGCAAAGGTCTCCAGCTTATATTCAGTGTTGTTTCGCTCCTTTGGGTCGAGGAAGATCTGTTAACAAGGAAAATTTAGATATCATAAATACAATGAACCCAAGGCCATGCCAATCTCTGGCAATTTGAATTTCAAATTAACCAACAACTAGAAAGGATTATCTCCTAAACATAACCGTATACACCCAATTAATAAGCTAGCTCAAGTTCAAGCTCAAGCTCAAGCCATGGCCATTAAGAAGATCACAAGGCAAAGGGAGGGGTACATTTGTGAAATCAGCAAAGTGATTTAGAGCAGATAGATGGTTAGTACTTCATATTGGCTACTCAC
The DNA here is from genome assembly GCF_009730915.1 of Dioscorea cayenensis subsp. rotundata. Taxonomy (NCBI): domain Eukaryota; kingdom Viridiplantae; phylum Streptophyta; class Magnoliopsida; order Dioscoreales; family Dioscoreaceae; genus Dioscorea; species Dioscorea cayenensis. Next base: position 21,794,486 of record NC_052488.1, read on the forward strand.
CTTCATGATCTTGGAGCCATCCAATCGATACCTGATGCGCTTCCCAACAATTTCTGCAGGGTAGACGACATCCTCCAGAATGGCCTCATGAACAGCAGTGAGTGTACGGTTGCGTGGGCGCACAGCAGCTGAACCTTTCTTTGGTGGCTTCAATATTCTCCTTGAGGCAATCAGGATCACATCCTATATAAACATGGAAAATCTAAACAAATGAGCCTTCAAATATACTAAATTATGTGAAACCCATTTACTATCACCTACTTCGAGAAGCAGTAAATATAACAGAGCTGCAAGCACGCAGCTATAGATCCTGATTACCACTTTCATGAGTTAGAGAAATTAAGATGTTATTTTGTAAGTGTGTAACCTTAAATACCAAAAGGTATTGGCAAAAAAGAAAAGGATGGTGTTTTGCATGTTACAACAGTGTCTTGCAGAAGCTTGTTCTCTCACAAAAATGATTCTCAATGTTTCAAGGAATATTAGAATTTGTTAATGGCATTACAATGAAGAAAGAATTGATAAACAGATCATTTAGCTGATTTCAGAGAATTCAGTACTCCGCAAGTGTGTGGAGACCTATACAAATAGAATTATGAAAACAAAATCATGGTTGGTGAAAGAGAAAAGAAACACCACTAAATAAGTTGAATAATCCAAGAAATAAAAAGGTTAGGTGGCATGCAGCTAAGTGCCATACTTGGCCAATAAAAATCCAACAGGTGTATGAAAACTTGGTACAAAATAAACATAAGCAAATACTTCTTATAAAAGAAACGACAAGAAACCTCACCTTTCCACTGAACTTTTTCTCCAACTCCCTCACAAGTCTGACATGAATCTTCCGATAAGCCTTCCTAAGTCTAAAGGGGACATGAATAACAACAGCTTTCCGATTCCCAGAAATATCAAATTGCCTAAAGAAGGAGCCAATCAAAATTTGCATTTGAATTTGTTAATAACACATCCGAACAGAAAAGGAAAACAACCATGTGCTATGAAAAGATATATATATTCACTCACGCCGCTGAGTTGATAAAAAGATCTTTCAAGTCACTCTTCAGCTCCTGGTTACTGTTTTCCAAATCGAACAGAGCCTACAATATCTAAGAAATTAAATTAAAAATTTGAAAGCAAATTTATGACAACATTATGACACAAGCAGGCAAATATAGTTGACCTGAGCAACAGAATCCTCAAACTCAGATGGCTCAAGGCCCTTATCCTTCTGAATTTTCCTCCTTGCAGTAAACATCCTGTTTGATCTGTGTAAAACTACAACACGACATTGGACAAAAAAACTCAATAAATATACGCCAATACACCAATGAAAAACTAAAAAGGGAAAGTATATATCAGCAAAAAAAAATCTCAAGGGCAGTTCTTTCTGAAACAAGAGTTCAATATTAGATTCACAACTCAATAACAGTAATTGTTTCTTACTGGCTAATAAAGTTTAAGTGCAAATTCCAAACATATTACACAAGTTACGTTTCACTTGTATAACAGAAAGACCAAGGAAGATGCTCTTTAAGAAATATTTAGCAATGAGTCAATCCTTAGGCTACAATAGCACTGGTTACACCAAAAAATAAAAATGGCCAGGTATGGCAATGGGTAGCCTCTGCCATGTATGTGCTGGCTATAAAGAAACTGATTCCTTAATGACAGTAGCATAGAAGTTGATGTGTTGACTCATAATCAAAGCTTCCATTGCAAAGAACTTCATTCTCTAAGATTTCTAAGCTACGCAAGCCATTGCATCACCAAACTAAACAAATGCCAAACGTCTTAATTCTTTAAAACATGCTCACAACCTATCGATGCCTTCTTACTAATACAAACATGTCCGCCATTAAAAGAAATCATTAGCCATTTCCATAACAGCTAGTACTCAACTTGACCTTGTTACTAGGATATTAACTTCTCATACCAACCGTTCATTATTGTCACTTTACAACAACAGATCAATACACAATCAATCTACAACTACCATTTTTTCCATTTTCGTATACCCTTTCATTTTGCATATTCAACTCACAGCTACATTTTACATCCAGTGCAGTTTCAAAAAAAAATTGTTAAATACGAAACAGCAACCAAAGTAAACTTCCTAAGCAATAGCTTTAGCCATAAATTCTCACAATAACATTTCTTCAACTAAAAAAAAAATACATTTTTGCAAAACAAACACTTTGCAATGGAAAAGGCTTCCAAACTAACAAAGACCAAAGTGCTAACATTCTCAAGATGTGTTAACCCACAAGTAACATGAAGATAAAACTTAACCGCCAGGATACTGTACCACAATTCTTCACACTCATCAAAAGATTCAATTTTCAGGCTTAAATAAATCCACAATCACAAAAAATTCCACCGTCGTCCTAAGTCGCAACTCATGGGCCAAACAAATCGATAAACATAAAGATCAAAGCTCAGGGAAACATTCATCACACATTGCTATGAAAAAAAAAAACTTGTACAAACACAATCACCACAGGATTTACAGATCAAACAAACATTACAAAAGACAACAACTCGAAATTCTCATCATCAGATAATGAAACCAAGTAAAGAACACAACAAACACCATTTGAAACTTGAAAAAAAAACTCAACCAACATAGTATATTCAACACTTTCTTCTTAAATCACGAACAAAGATCAGGAAAGATCAAAAGGAAAGATAAGAAGAAGGGAATCCGAGAGCTAAAACCCTAACACTAGATGGATGGGAGTACCTGAAGATTGGCGGGCGAGGAGAACGGAAGAGCTGAGGATGGAGACGGATTGCGAACAGCGGCGGGATTAGGGTTTCTCGTTCGCGGTTTTTATTGGCGCTTTAAATGGGCCAGGCCTTATTGGGCTTGAAATTGAGTCCAGCCCATTTATATCTCTTGCCATGAATATATCAATTATTTATTTATTTATTTATTTATTTTAACTCTTATATATATATATAGGAATTTATTAAAGTTACTAAAGTGCGCAAGAGAGCTCACATAGTTTAATATGCTGAAAATAATAATTTTATTGAAAACTATAAGAATGAATAAGAAATTTATTTATAGGACCTAGATTAATGTAAATTTGGAAAAAAAATTATAACTAGTAAATTAGAATATAATGTAAATTAAATAATAGACGGAGGTGAGCAACAAGGGGAGACTTGTTTTATACTTTTAAATTTTCTAAGATTATAAATTTTAAGACTGTTTTTTTTATTTATGGGCTTTTAATTTAAGTAAAGATGATTTTTACATATTTTTAGGGAAGTTCATCATCAACTATAGAATTATACAAGATATAACAATAACAGTGTGGGAAACCTCCACATCTTTTTATCCATTATATATGCATTATATAATAAAAAATAAATAAAAGTGGCTTTAACAAAATTTAAATGAAAATAAATTTGTAGCCATTAATATAGTACTCCAAAAATATCAACTAGATTTAATTAATCAATGTTAAATATAAAAATCAATATCTTATGTATGACAATGTGTATACATATTATTAAGACCATCCAAAATACTTTACCTTATATTTCTCATCATTCATATTTGGTCCACTTTTGAAACAATGACCTTTTTTAATGTCATAAATAATTCTGTACATATTATTAGGTGAGACAATATTTAATCATAAAATGACATAAATATAATAAGGACAGTAAAAAATATATATATTCTTCATGCCCTTCATCTTTTATATATGCATTTTATACTAAAAAGAAAATAAAATATGACTTTATCAACATTTAAATAAAATTTAATTTATAGCCATTGATATCAATGATATGGTATTCCAAAAGTATCAATTATAGTTAATTGATGGGTAAATTTTTTAGTAGGTCACTAAACTTTGACTCATTTTCACTTTGATCATCAAACTTCAATTTGCATCAATTTGATCACTCAATTTTAATTTGATTTCAATAGGTAATAAATCAAAGGATTTCGGCCCCTCAAATAAACGATGTAGTTTCTTTTTCAACGACATGATAACTCCAATAGACTTAATAATGTCATAGGGAAGACTAATTCGGATTTTTCAAACAACCATGTAATCGATTAGGAGTTGAAATTTCTCGATTTATTCTTCGGTGAAATCAAATTAAAGTTTGAGTGACCAAATTGATACAAATCAAGCTCAGTGATCAAAAGTGAAAAATAAATCATGGGATTAAAGTGATCTAGTAAAAAATTTACCCGTTAATTGATCAATAATAACCATCACAATCCTTAAAAGAAAATGATACCACAATTACCTTTTTTATATATATCCACTTTGCCTTCTAATAAATAAGCATTTTAAATTTTTGTTTTCTCAATATTTATATTTGGTTTATTTTTTAAAACAATGACTTCATTTGATGTCATAAATAACTCCGTGCAAATTAGGTAAGTTCATTCTCAACCATTCACAAAGATACATACAACTAACAAGGACATCTACGGAAACTTCCTTGTGTTTTCTATATATATATATATATATATATATAATCAGATTTTATTTAAATTGTCAATGAAATATGAATGTATTTTATTGAATAATTTCAATAAATTTGTGATTTATCCACATTATTTCAATAAAGACAAGTCTAACCTATTTTTTTAAAGTTTTATTTTAATAAATTTGTGATAAATCTACAATTAGTAACATATATATATATCCTATTTTTTTTGAACTTTTTTTAATAAATTTGTAATTTATCTACATTAGTAATATATATATATATATATATGAATGTGTCTTATTAAATTATTTTTCCCCATTTTTTTGTTTTTATTTATAGATAATTTTATACAATAAACTAAATTATTTAGATTCTACAAAATAAATATTTCTTTGCACCCACCAAAATTCTCTATTATGTTACTAATAATATCCCATTCATAAAAATGGTCACAATTTTTTTTTTTCTTAAAAAATAGATATTATATAAAATGTGAGTTTCATTGCTTACATCTAAATTATTTTTTTCAAAATATAAAAAATATAACATAATGGAAATTATAATTTCCGCCATGTTTCCACACAAATTAACCATTAGCAATGTTTTTCCAGTGATGTTGATATACAACAAATATAATTCCAAACATGTCGACATAATGTTAACAACAGTGTGTCATTTGTTTGAATTTAACTAAAATTTTATTTTATTAGCAAGTCAAAGGCTGATAAAAATGTTTACATAAGAGCACGCTTGAGACCTCAACATTAATTAACTGTAAAATGAGATTAAAATTAATATATTATTCACAAGATATTCAACTTTGGACAGTGAGGACTACAAAATCATATCCATATATATATTAACAAAATGGTTAAGTCACATATGAGGGTGTGATATATATAGAGATTGGGTTATAAATTCATTCCCATAATCGTAAATGTTTTTTAGAACCACTGCACATGGTATATTTTAAACTCTTAATAATGAAATATCTTTCGCACACTAAATATTTTTTTTTTTAGATCCAGATAAAATAATGTAACCTTCTCAAACTTATTTAATTTTTTTTTTTCTTCAATATAAAAGGGAAGCCACATGATTCGAATTTCGGAGATAAGGTCGGTGACTTTGGGGTCTTGAGTCTTTTGTCTCCATTCCAACCAAATTCATAAACGTACTATGATGTGAATAGTCATTAAACAAAAATGACAACTCAACCTCTATCTCATCATTTTCAATGGACCAACTCATTTCGAATTCTACCGTTAGAAAGTTCAACATATTTATGGTTCACTTTCAATGGTCCTTTTTCTCATTTTGAATTAGACAGCTATTCTTTAAGAAACTAAAATAAAATAATAACATAATTTCATTACCACTGAATACTAGCTTCATCCATGAAAACTTTGAAGTCTTCTCTCTAGTCAACAGTGTGAATTCATTGTGTAGATGATTTCTAGTTATGTTTCCACTTCACATGCACATTCACATGTATATTTGATTTAAAAGACATTCCATACGAGGAATGAATAATAATAATAATAATTCAATGGCAAACTAAAATGAAACAGAAAACATACAAGTATGAGATAAGTTACATATATAATAATATTTTAATATCAAGCCCATTTAGCTAAGAGTGACATCAAACCAGTTCCAATGAGCAAAGAGATATTAATCAGAAGTTGAAGTTTCAATTTCTTTTGCACTCTTGGGTTCATGAAATCAGCAGCAAGAAGGTCCACAAGAGACATGTAAATGAGAATCCCAGCAGCAGCTGAGTTGAGAAGTCCTTCAATAATCAAAGCTCTGGGACTATCCTCATCATAACCTTTAGAAATCCCAATCCCAATTGCTATTCCAACTGGAGTAGTAAGTGAGAAAAACAACACCATTGTCACCATTGATCTCACTTTGAACTTTGCCTACAATAAATATACATATATTTACAAAACATATATACGCTTAAAAAACTACTATTAATTTTTTCAATAATTTAAACTTATACATGTACGTACCTGAGCTATGCATCCACCAAGACCCATGCCTTCAAAGAACTGATGAAAACTCAAAGCAACAACAAGAGGTCTAATGGCTGAAGGACTCTCTGATGCTCCTAATGATATTCCAATGATCACTGAGTGCACAACAATGCCCATCTCCAACACCTAAACACCAATCAAATCACACGTACTCACTATATATTAACCCTAACCCTAATTAATCTTACAACTATAAAACAATTAAGTCTTATATATATATATACACACACACACACACACACACACACAGAGATATATACCTGAGAGATGACACGATGGCGCATGAGTTCTGAGGAGACATGTGCATGGCCATGCACGGCATGATTGTGAGCAAGCGTGCCACCTTCTTCAGCTTGCTTAGCCTCATCCACAACCAGAGCTGCCTCATTAGAACTAAACCTGGTAGTGAAGTAACTAGTGGCCATGGTGTCCACCATTAGAGTTCCAATGGCAGCGATCATAGCAGTGAAGCCGGCGAAGGGGAAGTCTTGCCAAGGGTGGCAGTCCAAAGAAGAAGATGTTAAGTTTTCAAAGGCGTCCGGCAAGATGTGGACGAAACCGGTGGCTAGAATGACACCGGCGGCGAAGGCTTTTATAACAAAAAAGAAGTCTTTCTCCGGTGAGATTACTGGGATCCATTTGCTTAGGATAGGGAGGCAAATGCCAATTGAACCGGCGACAAGGATGGAGAAGATGGCGGCGATCTTTAGAGGTTGAGCTTTGGATTTATCACGGTCTCCTTTGCCATCGTCACAGTCTGCATGAGCTGAGAAAGGGAGGAGAAGTAGCAAGGCCATGAAGAAGATGATGGAGATGCTTTTGAAGTTCATGGTTGGTGTGTTAATTTGTGAGGGCAAATGGCAACACTTGTGTGTGTATCTTTATAGTCAAGAGTTTGCTTCGCGTTGAATTAACATGTAAATACAAACCGATATTGAAGGGTTGGTTCAATTAATTCAAGTGGTTTTAGGTCACATAAACAAGTGATTTTAAATTTAAATCTTTGCGTAAAAAATACGCATAGAGAAAAATAAGAAAGCCTAAGATATTTAGTTTAAATTGATTTAAAACGACCATTTTTTTTAAAGTTTTTCCAAACTAATTTAAAATATGTGGTTTTTAAAAAATTAACATGTAAAATGAAATACAAAGGTTTTAAGGAGCTTGACTCATCTGTTATAGAGTTTGACTCTAAGGAAATTGCTGTGTGAATGGGTGATACATGTCAATATATATAGTTATTTATTTTATAATGTGTTCTTTTTTAATAAAACAGTGGCTTGTTTATATTTTAGTATACTCTTATTATAGAGATTTGTTGATGGAGTCGTGTATATGTATGGCTGAGATATTACAGTTCCTAGGAGAAATTTATATGATGGATTTTTTTTTTAAAAAAAAATTTCTAGTTCTCTTGAGTTAATGCCTAATGGATGATTGGATGTAGTAGAATAGTTTTTTGTTAAAAAATACGTCTTAGAATTATTATATGATTTCCGACCAAAAGTTCATGGCTGTGCTTTATTTATTTTTTAAATATATTAGCTATCTTGAAAAATTATATTATATTATTTTGATATCGTAATGAATTAAGAGCTATGTATAAATATAATCCATCAATTATTTAGTAGAAGAAGTAATCCATTGTGCATAAATTGTGGAATATTTAATATGATTTATTGTTGATGTTAAAAAAAAATTTCCTCATCTTACAAAATTTAAAATAATATTTTAAATATTTTATTGATGATTGAAGATATTTTTTCTCTTCAAATTTTATTAATTTTGTTTCATTTGGTACTCAAATGGTCTAACCAACTCATAATCAGTCGCTTCTTACAAAATTGTCATGTGGTCTGTATTTTCAAAATAATAATAAATGATTTTCCATTTGTCCTAAATGTGTACAGTTAGAATTAGAAGATGTTCTAATAACTTATTAAATGGAAGGTAATATTTGTACTTTTGTATATCTAGATATATACATTATATATTTTTTTTGGAAAATTTTGACATGCACATGCATTGCCTGTACTACTTCATAGAATGCCAGGCTTACAATGGATGATGTGTCAATAATCAACATAAAATATCTATACATTCCAACCAATTGAAAGGTCTATGGTGTGTGTGATATATATATATATATATCTACGTTTTTTTTTTTTTTTTAATTTATGATACATGGAGAAGACAAGTGCCAAAGCATACACGCAGAGGTTAAATTCACCTCCTAGATAGTAGATTTCACATGAATAGTCTATGACGCAGAAAATCAGGTATCGATAGACCAAAAAATTATGGTCATGTATAATTAATTCATAACATATTAAAGTTAAAATATAAATTTCATATGATTTTCTTCTAACATCCAAGAAAATAAATTTTAAAAAAACAATGTAGGGCCACTTGTAATTTTATTACATAAAACCTTAGAATTTATCCTTTTCACGGTTGAATTATATCAATCCTCTCTTTGATGTAATATTATAAATTAAAGCCAAAGAGAGGATTGATATTATGAACATCATTTTCATAATATTATAAATTATCGATAGATGGTTCGTGAGTAGCTCGGTGTTTGGCTCGATAAGGGCTCGTTCGTGTTCATCTCATATTGTAAACTTGCTAAGTTTGAACATCATTTTCAAGCTCGATTAATAAACGGGTCAAGCTTGATCAGCCAAAAGCTTGGCTCGTTTTGGCTCGTGATCACTGTAAAAGTGAAGAATGAATTATGTTTTATCATTGATAAAGATGAACATATATATACAGAGAAAGATCTATGCATCCCTACAAATCAGTAACTGATTAGCAACAAATCAGGCTGTTAACTATAAATTAGTGATTACAATAGTATATACAAATCTTCTATTCTTAATATGGAAGATACGGAAGATTAATTTCCTAACACCCCCACACAACCCCCTCAAGTTGGACGGTGGATATCTTGTACTCCCAACTTACGTAACCATAGGAATAAAGATCTCTTTTCCCAGAGGTTTGGTTAGAACATCTGCCAATTGATGTGCAGATCTTACAAACTTTGTTGTTATGGAGCCATCTTGAATTTTATCTCTTATATAATGACAATCCATTTCAATGTGCCTTGTACGTTCATGAAATACTGGATTCGCTGCAATATGTAATGCTGCTCTATTGTCACAATACAATTCAGCAGGTTCTTGTTGTAGGATTCCCAAATCTCTGAGCAAATACCGAACCCAAGATAACTCACAGCAAGCTCCTGCCATTGCACGGTATTCTGCTTCAGCTGAAGAAAGTGAGACAGTTTTCTGACGTTTTGATTTCCATGAAATCAATGAAGGGCCAAGAAAGACACAATATCCTGTGGTTGATGACGATGTTTGCGTTCCACAACCCCATTTTGTTGAGATGTGTAAACACAAGAATGTTGAAAGATGACACTGTGATCGTTAAAAAAAGAACGAAGTGAGAGAAATTCTCCACCATTGTCACTTCGAAATTTTTTGATGCGAGAATCAAATTGAGTGAGAACATAACTGAAAAAGCGTTTTAAAAGAGATTGTGCTTCATCTTTGTTCCGCATCAAGAAAATCCATGTAAAACGTGTATAATCATCAACAATGGTAAGAAAGTAATAAGCACCAGAAAAAGAAGGGTGGCGATAACGACCCCAAATGTCACAATGAATAAGCTCAAAAGGTTTTATAGAAGAAATAATATTGGTATTGAAAGGTAGACGACTTTGCTTAGCCAAAGGACAAATAGGACAAGCATTATTTGACTCAACAGAAAAATTCAAAAAGTTCTTGGCAAGGAACCTCAGACGAGATGGTGAGACATGGCCTAGCCAATTATGCCAGAGGTCGGTGGGTGAGATGGTGAGATTGCAGACTGATCGGTTTGAGGATGAGGAGATATCTGTTGCTAGTGCCATCAAATAATACAATCCGTCACATTGTTTACCCAAACCAATCGTCCTCGTAGCCAAATCCTGCAAAATACACCAATAAGGAAAGAACGTCACGGAACAATTCAAGCCTCTAGTCAACTGACTCACGGACATCAAGTTGACTTTGAATGTAGGCACAGATAACACATCATGCAGATAATATACAGAATTTAGAGGCAAAGATCCTTTCGCAACAATATTTGTCCTTCCTCCGCTAGGCAATAATACTGGTGATAATGAGCAATTTGTATATGTGTGCAATAACTTAGATGAAGAAGTAATGTGGTTTGTCACCCCACTATCAATAATCCAATTGTGGGAAGCGACAGTGGACAAACTGGCTTTGTTACTGCATTCACATTAGAACTAGAGCCTTCACCTTGATTATTGAGAAGTAACAAAAGCTGTTTGAGTTGGGCTTCAGACAAAGCAACTGCAGGCCTACCTTCATGCTGGCTTGATGCCTCAGAAACATGATTAGCTGAATAAATATCCCTATTTGAATTTTGGCTAAAATTCTTCTTTGATTTTGGGTGGCCTGGTGGATATCCATGTAGCTTAAAACACTTTTGGGTCCAATGGCCCAAATCTCCACAATATTTGCATACAGGGCGACCTCTTCCGGAACCATGACGTCGATCTTTATCTTGGCGTCCTATGAATTCCCGTGCTTGAGGAGGAGATCCATTAAAACTTTGTAATTTTTGCTCAGTTCTTATTGTTGTAGAAGGAGTCGTCTTGCTGTGAATTGCTGCCATGGCTGCGATGCTAGTACTTGAATCGCTGAGTAAGATCACCGAACTGAGGATGCGCTGCTTTTCTTCTTGGGTGACTAGTGAGTAAGCTTGTCGGATTGAGGGCAAAGGATTTATCAAGAGGATTTGACCTCTAATTGCATTATAAGTCTCATTCAAACCCATCAAGAATTGTATCAGTTTTTGTTGATCTGCTTGTGTTCCATATGAAGCGTCTGAATATGTGGCCAATTCATCCCATAAGCTCTTCAGTTTGGTATAGTAAACAAAGATAGAGAGTTGTTCTTGTCGAAGAGAAGCTATATCTCGTTGAATCTCAAAGATTCGAGGTGCGTTGCTTTGAGAGAATCGCTCACGAAGATCCTCCCAAACTTCATGAGCAGTGGGATAATATATCACACTGTCTGCAATTTCTGGATCAAGAGTATTGATGATCCAAGAATGGACCAGGTCATTGCACCGAGACCAAACAGCATGGCCTTCAGGATTAATTTCTTCTAAAGGAGCTTTGATAGAACCATTAACGAACCCGAGTTTGTTTTTGGAGTTTAAGGCCAGCGTCATAGCCCGTTTCCAACTAGAGTAATTGTCCCGATTCAAGGATTTGGAGACTAGAATCATACCTGGATTGTCTGAGTGATGAGTGAAATAAGGATTTGAGAAATCTGCCTTCAAAGAATCTGCAGAAATTTCAAAACTGCCACTTTTCTTGACATGATAAGCAGGATGAGGAGGTGGTGGAAGCAAATCTTCACCGGCCATGATGATTGAAAAATAGATGCTACACAAGAGATTAAAGTGCAGCAATGATGAGTCAAGATCTTAGTCTCTCTCTGATACCATGTAAAAGTGAAGAATGAATTATGTTTTATCATTGATAAAGATGAACATATATATATAGAGAAAGATCTGTGCATCCCTACAAATCAGTAACTGATTAGCAACAAATCAGGTTGTTAACTATAAATTAGTGATTACAATAGTATATACAAATCTTCTATTCTTAATATGGAAGATACGGAAGATTAATTTCCTAACAAACACAGCTCGCAAACAAGCTCGTGACCAAGCTCATGAACAAGCTCGTTTATAAGCTCGATTGTGAGCTAGTTTATATATATATACATGTATATGTATATTAAGGTGTATATGTGACTATGCCATTGTTGTCAATTTGAGTTACACATATAGGGCTATAAACTACTATTCGAAGGCTCAACTCATTAAAAGCTCGGGTTAGCTAGTTCATTAAGTTAAATGAGTTCGTAAGATAAACGAGCCAAGCTTGAATACCACCAAACTCGGCTCATTAACTCGTGTGAACAACTCGTTTATTGTATAATTAAAAACTCGTTTATATTGTCATTTACAATTTTATTTGTAACAATTGTTAATATAATCAAACTCAAATCAAGTTGAGTCACACTTGATAATGATTCATTAAATAAGTTTACTAAATAAAAAAATAGAATATAAAAAATTTAGTCAAGCCTTAATCAAGCTAACGAGCTAAGTCTAAGCTTCGAATTTTCTTAACAAGTTGAGCTCGAGCATGAAGCTCGAAATAAGCTCGATCAGAGCTCGAGCTCGGTTAAAATAGTAATAAGCCAAGCTTGAACATAAAAAATGAAGCTCGAAGAAAGCTCGGCTCGAGTTCAAGCTCGATTAAATAGTAACGAGCCAAGCTTGAACAATGCAAAGCTCGGCTCGGCTCGGCTCGGCTCGTTTACAGCCCTAGCCATGTCTATGATTTTATTTATTTTAAAATTTAAGAAAACATCACATTTTATCCAAAATTTGTCCAAAAAAAACAGACGCAAGTAAATTCTAATTATTTAGAATCATAACTATTGTTCTAACTAAAAAGAGTTGATGAATAATAGCTCACATATATCGTCGGGCCATGTTTTGAATAATAGACGACAAACGCCTTTTTTATATAAATATAAACAGTATCGAACAGTACTAAAACCCGGATGTACAGTGTATGTACAGTATGAGAATAATATAAAAATGAATAATGTATGAACAGTACGGTGAATAATACTGTCGGGGAGGGATTTGAACTCATGATCTCCCCCTTATACTTTGGTGTCATACCATTGAAAAGTACTGTCGGGCCGGGCCATATTGATTTAAACATTTGTTTTTTTGTCCCCGGCTTGATATTTATTAAAGTCTCATCTCCCATTTGTCTTTCTCATATTTATAAAGTTTTTTATATTATTAAATATTATAAATATATTTTTTTTAACCCGCCAACTTCTCAATAAGCATGTTTATTATCTTCAATTGGTTATTGTTACATTTAAAAAAGAATTATGAGGAGTTTTATTAGTAATAAAAAATTTAAAAATAAATAGTGTAATTGGAGTGTGTAAAATAGGTTTGTTTATTTAAAAAATAAATAAATTTCAATTAATTAAAAAAATAAAAAAAAATACACGTGGGTACAAGAAACAAATACGAAGGCAAACAGACACACCTGATCCACAAACATTGGAAGAGGAATACGACCTAAATCATACTAAACAGATGATCATTTAAAAAAAAAAAACTAGAATATATATATATATATATATATATAAAGTTTTTGCATTAACTTCATAATGAACAATACATATCAATCCATACAAATTAATTATCGTAATTGCATAAATTATTTAGCAAACATAATCTTAAAATATATTCCCATCTTGTTTGCTCTCTTAAACTGCTATTAAACTGATGAAACTTTTTTAATAAATTGGTTTAATTTCTTCAGGGCATAAAATTTTAATCACAGTTAATACTGATTAAAATAAATCAATCTAGTTATTAATTAATCTTATTAAAAAAAAAAAAGGATTCCTATTATAAGATATTTGTTTGGAGTATATAGGTGGAATAATTTGAGAATAAATTAATTGAGCATATTATTATGGGGTGAGTAAACACGTTCAAACTCTTAAGATTATAAAATAAATTAGTGCAGCACCCCCAAATTATTTTCAATGCAATCCTTGCTGGTAATTAATGATCTTATACGACAGATGATCAAGAAAACACACCAAAAGGATGGTCTCTAGATAAAGTAAACCTCAGCTTTATTCTTTCATGGCTATATATAAATATATAGATTAATTGCTCTAAGACCTCACAGAATCCATGCACTTTTGGAGTTTAATTAGCAATAAAATTGAGCCAATATGACATAATGTTCAAGGGGAAAAAAGAAATATTCATTACTAAAGAGAAGCAGAAATAATTCTGCAGGAAAAAACCTTCTATGCAATCATTCCAGTGTAAATGACATGGCTAAAATAAACTATTGAATTTATTCATTCACTCATGCATTTAAGCTCACTTGGCCAAAAGTGACATCAAACCTGCACCAATGAGTTAAAAAGAGCAATCAAGGGGGGAAAAAGAGCAATTCATTAGTAAAGAGAAGCAGAAATTCTGCAGAAAAAAAAAACCTTGTATGTAACTTGTGTCATTCCAGTGTAAATGACATGGCTAAAATAAACTATTGAATTCATTCATTTAAGCCCACTTGGCCAAAAGTGACATCAAACCTGCCCCAATGACTAAAAAAGAGCAATTCATTAGCAAAGAGAAGCAGAAATTCTGCAGGAAAAAAAAAAACCTTTTATGTAACTTGTGTCATTCCAGTGTACATGACATGACTAAAATAAACTATTGAATTCATTCATTTAAGCCCACTAACCTGCCCCAATGAGTTAAAAAGATCAGTTCATTAATAAAGAGAGGCAGAAATTCTGCAGAAAAAAAAAACCCCCTTCTATGTAACTGGTATCATTCCAGTGTAAATGACATGGTTAAAATATAACTATTGAACTCATTCATTCATTCATGAATTTAAGCCCACTTGGCCAAAAGTGACATCAAACCAGCTCCAATAAGTAAAGAAATATTAATCCCAATTTGAAGTTTCAACTTGCTTTGCACCCTTGGGTTCATAAAATCAGCAGCCAAAAGGTCCACAAGAGCCATGTAAATAAGAATTCCAGCTGCAGCTGAATTCAGAAGCCCTTCAACAATCAAAGCAGTAGGACTATTTTCATTATAAACTGAAGAAATCCCAATCCCAACTGCTATTCCCACTGGAGTTGTCAATGAGAAAAACAACACCATTGTTGCCATTGACCTCACTTTAAACTTTGCCTACAATAACATATAAATAAATAACATACATTAAATCAACTACTCTCATATACTTTTTACAACATAAAAAATTAATTATATAAAAATGCATGTACCTGAACTATGCATCCACCAAGACCCATGCCTTCAAAGAACTGATGAAAACTCAAAGCAGCAACAAGAGGTCTAATGGTGGAAGGACTCTCTGATGCTCCTAATGATATTCCAATGATCACTGAGTGCACAACAATGCCCATTTCCAACACCTGATTACCAATTAATTAATTATCTTTTAAAAAAACGATTTTTTTAATTAATTATGATTAGAAAAAAAAAACAGAGAGGAAAAAGACAAACCTGAGAGATGATACGGTGGCGAATGAGGTCGGAGGAGAGATGATCGGAGAAAGCAGGGCCATGGGAATGGCCGTGAGTGGCATGCGTGTGAGCGTGCATGTCTCCGGCCACCGTGCCGTCTTCCACCGTCTTCATCTCATCGGTAGCCAACGCTACATTCCTAACACTAGACCTAGTGTAATAACTAGAAGCCATGGTGTCCACCATTAGAGTTCCAATGGCGGCAACCATGGCGGCTAAGCCGGCGAAGGGGAAGTTATGCCAAGGGTTGTCCTTCAAACAAGGAGAAGTTAGGTTATCAAAGCCGTCAGGCAAGATGTGGATGAAACCAGTGGCGAGAATGACGCCGGCGGCGAAGGCTTTGATGATAAAAAAGACATCTTTATCAGGGGAGATAGCTGGGATCCATTTGCCGAGAATAGGAAGGCAAACACCAATGGCTCCGGCGACGAGGATGGAGAAGACGGCGATGATCTTCAGAGGACGAGCTTTGGATTTATCACGGCCTTCCTCGTCGGAGGAGCAGTCACAGTCTGCATGGGCAAAGAGAGGGAGGAGAAGTAGTGAAGCCATGAAGAAGATGAAGATGAAGGATGATGATGATGATGATGATTTCATGGTTGTTTGTTTTAATTGTGAGAAGGTATTGAATGAGTTTTAAGAGTATTTATATAGTTTTGAGAAGTTTGAGGAATTTGGAAAGATTGAATGGCAACATGATGTGCTCATTTTGTTTTCATTTTTTTTTTTTAATAAATAACTGCAATTAATTAATTAGAATGATTGGTGTTAGAAGGTGTGTAAAGTGTAAACAATACGTAGGAGTTTTGAGTTGACTCAGTCTTGTTTAGAATATACTACACTTTTAAAAAAATGAGGGTAAAAACTAAGCATAAAGCGAAAAAGAGAAGAAAAGGATGGTGTTGGAACTGAGTGGCATCTCTGCTTTTTGAATATCATGGACTTGTTTTTTTATGTATATATATGACTGTTTTGGAGTGAAGGTTGGTGAGAAATGGACGGTGGTGAACTGTTTAGATGTAGTATTTGGGCACGATGTGAGGTTGAGATTGAAGATGTGACATTCAGTGGCATCCAATATGACTGGTTGTCTTCATCCTTGAAATATAAACAAGCGGGGCCAGAATAGAACTATGCCTTCTTAGATAAAAAGTATGTTAAGTGCATTACGTTCATTCTCCTATATGTTTTGCCATCTCTCACATCAATACAAGGACCTTTTTGGTATCATATTCTTTGAACAATCACATGTGAAATCCAATTAGGATTCGGCCATAAATTTTAAAAAAAATATGCATCATAACCTTTGATGGACGGGAATTTTTGTGGAAAATATATAAAAGTGGTAATGACACTAGATGAATTCTTTTGAGTAGTTTCTCTGGTGGAGAAATCAGGAGGATATCAGCTCTCTGTTTCGGGTATGTCGAGCACCATAGAAAAAAGATCTCTAGAAATCAACCCGAGAAGAATAACCCCGGCCGTTCTGCGCATTTCCTCTGAATCTTCGTATTAAAGAAGACAAACCAATCTGTAAGAACAGGCATAACAACTATCAGATGGATTCGATGTCTGCGCTTTTTGATCTAAGCATGTGAACAATGTCATAATAATGAATTCAAGTTTTCACAGCGAATGACTGAATAAAATGTTTTGTTTCTTCATAATAGAATGTGGAGTATACACGTTTATTTTATGTTAAATCAAAAACTTACCCAAGCTCTTTGTGGTAAACTGACCCAAAGTTCCAAGTTAGGTATTGCCTGAAAGAGAAATGAGAAAAATTGGGCGAGTTTTTTAAAAAAAAGAAAAAATTCAATAAATGGAAAACACAAGCACACAAAGCACCAACAACGGGCGCCAAAAGTCAATCCATACACGAGCACACAAAAATTGGGTGAGTTACTCTGACTTTGCAATTGCCCACATTTGCAAATTCCATAACAGAAAAGCAATCCAGACATGCAGAATATGAAGTAATCACTGATTCTTTTTTATAGCTGGACATATAACTCAAGAGTCATTCTAATAATTCTCATCTCTCACCCATAACATGATGTACAAAATGAATGATATAGTTAGAATGTCCACAGAGAAAAGTCAACCCAATTTTATGCAAGACAGAGCTTCAGAGTGAAAAAGCATCCAAAACAAAATGGAGATAATCAGTTACTCTATTACTCTTTTTAAGTTTCAACTTTGTAGCAAGGGAAAATGGAAGCCATATTATAGCATGTTAATTTTTAGCAAGAGGTTTTTTTTGTCTGTTCTTTGGCCATAGCCTATTATGTTCATTTTTGTACTCCATATGCTTCTTTCTTTTAACTAATGTGGCTTATCCGCTTTAATCGAAATAAACTAAAATCAAATAAAAATTAAAACAGGGTGAGGGGGGAAGCCATACCTCAACACCATGAATTCCAAGGAAAAAGAACCTATAAACGGTACCGGCCAAAAGGTATCCACCAAAGAGACACAAAAGTCTGAAATACAAAAGCAATATCAGTACAGTGACCAAATCTACTTGTGTGATTTAACTTTGTCAAGAAAGGAAAGGAGCATAAGCTAGACTAGAGAATCTGAAGTTGGGATGTTGAAAAAGAAAACACTCACATAGTCATTAAAATACTAAACCAGCCCCAACCTCCTCCATTAGCAGAGATAATCTTGGGACAACCGGATGGATGCCTTAGCACTGTAGCCTGTGAAGCCATACATCATGATTCTGAAACATAACGTATAATCACAATAAAAGATCTCAAATCATAGCACTAGGCATTACCCTATTTCTATCTTAATCCAAAGGCACATGGTCTTTTAACAATGGGGCTAGGTACACAAGCATCAGATACGGGCAATGAGGCGTCAATTTTTATGGAAGAAATACTCCTACAGCTACCCGCATAATCTTGACCTCTACTCTTTTCCTCTCAACATTATGATCCTGGTCACATCATAGAACCTCACCAGCAGCGAACAACATTGCCCCACCCAGAAGCATCAATGCTACTTTTGACCAATAAGGGAGTCCCAATCAAATTGAAATTAGTCATTAGCCGTGACTTCGGTGAAAATAAAATCAGTCCCTTATTATGGCTTGTCCCTCATTCCAAAGAAAGAAAAGATATTATATATCAAAGCACAAATGGCAATTCTGGCAAGCCCATTAAATATGTCAAGTGTCCCAAGGTTGCAAACATTCTCTGTAGCCAGTTTGGTCAGTAAAATCACAGATTTTATCCTGATTATTGGATTTTACATTGTGCATTCTTTGTCAAGCATTTGCATTAAGCAGGTGATCTACTGTTGTCCACTAACGACCTTTTTTTTTTTTTTTATCCTAACGTGTGTTTGTTCTTGCACTGAATTAGGTCTTCTAAACCTTATCTGGGCTTTGCAAGTAGCTACAGGCTTTTATCTTTACTTTTTCTTTAAGTTAATCTTTGATTGCACATGCCCACAACATGGGTTTACCTACTACTCTCAGTATGCCCAATTGCTTTACAAACTTCTCACATGGTTGATCCAAATAACTCATGCTATAGTTTTTATTTATAATTGAAAGTACTCAAATGCTTAACGAGTTGCATAAAACTTACATAGTTGCACCCCCCAAGTATGTCTAGAGAAATTGGTGGCTGCAAGGAATAAAAGTTGAAATCATATCTTCAAACTGAATTAAAAAAGTTAGAAATCCAAAAAGATTGTGAAAAGAGCAGAACAATACTTGGGCTTCATTTCTATCACAAAAAACAGAAACAGAAAGTGAACAATTGTCCTTCAGGCCAATAGCTGACATCCTAACTATAACACCTTTTAGCGGATTGTCTTCATCTGTATAACCAAATTGCAAACTCTGAAATCAATGGAAATGAATATATGCAATTCATTCTAATGATACCATTCATTCACAAAAACTAAATATTAACGTGCATTTGTAAATCTATTGCATGGTAATCCCTTTTACCTTGGACCAATCCACCAGCAAAAGTAATCACTTAACAAATAGCAACAAGCCAAACAAAAACCTATAGTGCTTGTCTATATAACTAACTGAAAAGGGGCACACTTCCAAATCATCTTATGAAGACTTCTAATGAATAGGATATATAAAAAATTACTCTCAGACCACATATACTGCTTTTGTAAATGGCAGAACATCAAGAATGCAGAAACTGAAACAAAGGCTTACACCAATATCATTTTCACCTTGACTCATGATGTGCATATATTGCATCGAGTGCAAAAGAATATACAGGTGGACACTTTAAAATAGTCAGGTAATTGGATATGATGATGTAGATGATAGACTTCCTAGTTTAGTGAACAAGAAAATATAAGTTTGAAACAGTGAACCTGTGGTCCCCAATGATCAATCTTATTGATTCATTTAGAACACTCAAATTAAAACACAGACCATAGAAAGCGCGCACACACGAAACCCTCAATATAACTTACAGAATAGAAATTACCTATGGGTTTAATGTCTATGTTTGATGGTTGTCCAACAGTGGTGCAAACAAAGTATCCTGAATAAAAAATAATTGAATAAATAAGCACATTTTACAAATATATAGCTTGAGTGCACAATAAATCCAGGCATAAACTAACCAAAACAAAGACTATAAAAACAGAGTATGCTAAGCTGAACATTTGGAGACAATAAGAAAATAAGATTCAGATGCTACAAATCGCCCTGTTCCATTGGCATCTTAAAAAGAAAATAACAATTTTAAAAATCCTAAAAAGCGCAAAATAAGATAAGAATGAAGTGTTCTAGTTCAGCAAAACAAATGCTGAAGTGTGACATGCAGGAAGGAAGCTTTACAATCAAATTTCACCATGAATACACTATACATGCAACACTATTAGGTTCAGAAGAAATAAGTTTAAGCTGAAAAGTCGTTCAATCCATCTACAATAAAGTCAGCCCTCAAAGGAAATTCTAAGCATGTACTCACAGTGAAAGCTAACGCAAGTCATCATGAGAGCTTTTTGCTGATTATAATAAAAGAAGAAGAAATTCATGCAAATTTTGGAAGTGTTGTCGATGCTATAATACTTAATTGCTCAAGTACAGAAGGTTTGGGTTTACTTCCTTGACAAATAACCACAGAAGAGCATATTCAGAAAGACATGCAACAAGAGATGTTAGTGCAGAGTTTCACTTCACATACAAATTTTAAATCAGCTGTGTTCAATTGATGGAACCTACGAGGTAAACTAAACCACAAATCAAACAAAACAATTTTTTGGGGCTAAAATAAACCTGGGAGCTGGTTTAAAGTTATTCATCTAAGATTCTAGGTAATACAATTTCTGAGTAAAAAAATTTTATTAGCCTATCCAATTCATTTTACTGAAGACATCACATCAGGTAAAAAATCATATGTTTCATGCCATCCATCTAGTTCTGCTTATTGGCACCATCTATGCCAATGTTTGCCTTCAATGAGAGTCAAACTCATAGGAATCAAAGTGAAACAGAAAACTGAATAAAGCATGTTCACCTCCAATGTCATTTGATACTAGTGCACTGCAAGCTGTACCACAACCTGACGGACCTCCACAGCCCTAAAACAGTGCTTGCAAGAAAGTTCAAATCTTTTGGATAGAAATGCAGAAGTAATAGAAAGCATAGCTATGACTTCCTACAAATTATGCTGAATTATTAGATAACAGAAGCAATCTACAATCAACAGCATGCATTCCAGGCTTCGGTTGCTTCGGAACAAAGAATTAAATGTGTGTCAGATGCAATAAATATTACCATCAAAGAAAAGAAATACAAATATCAATGTGATATTGATAATGTGAGGTGTGCTGCAAAGTATCTTACAGATTCCAACCATATCTAAACAAAGATGGCGATTCTCAAAAATGGCAGAAATATAGTTCCATTCATGCAAATATAAAGTTTGAATGAAAGATATATATTGCATAATTACACAATTGATAATCCATTTTTCAGTAACAAAATTATCAAAATGCTACTTTTGAGGCATGCTTGGACCTGAAAGAATTCTTCTCTTCTTACAAATGTCATGATTGTAGAGAATAAATGACTGGAATTTTTATAAAGCTAACTTAGTAAGAAATGAGATGCTTTAGTGTATAAATAAAGAACATTGAAAGATAGAATAGCCAGCAAAGTACCTGGCAGATAAAGCATCTGGGAGGATCATGATTAAATATCATTGAATCGCATAGCTGTCACATACAAATTGACATTATTGCAGTATACAAAAAGAAAACTGTTTCTAAGAAAAATATAAAGCATAAATGGCTCCCCTATTTCGAAATTTCATTGAAAATATGCTTCAAAAAATAAAAATAAAAAAACACGATAAAAGGGAGTAGTTTTTTTTTTTTTTGGTTAGTAGCAAGTCTTTCTATGATTCTCCAAAAAGGTGGGCAAAATTAGCAGAAGGGCAACAGGGAAATTTTCACTTTAATTATAGACATTGTCCTGTGATTTACAGAAATGATAACCTTTGAACTTGGAAAAATAAAATAAAAGAATATCATGGCGAACATTTAGCTTTAAGTTATATGGTGGCTCAATGGAAATCAGTGTAGATGCAGGAAAATGAAAATTCCAGCAAGGGTAGAAAATCTAGAGATAATGCAAGCTAGACTAAGATAAAACAACCAAGAAGCATAAGCATATTTCGATTTCAACATTACAGGCAGCTCTAGAATAAAGCATTAATAAATTGGTAAAACGTGGCCAGAAGAACAAAGAAATGATGGATGAAGTAGACAACAGCATACTATGAAACTGAATTTAAGTGGATAGCGTTGGGAAGATCTAAGAACTAGGCGAGAAACAGACAAACATAGAGAGCCTAAAGTTCTAAACATAAAAAATGAATCACCACAGCCAAGCAATCCAGAAATAGAGCTTTGGCTGCAATGGAAAATCAAGGAAGTTAAATTCAATTCTCACAAATAAGGCAAGGCAATAGCTAAAGAAACATCGGTTTATGTTCAGCTGAATGATTTTCAGCATCTCAAGATGAATATGTTGGTTGCATTAACAATGAAAAGTGCACTCTCATGTTAACTAGTACATAGAACAGACCAAGAAAAGAAGCAGATGATGTGACAATTAAAAAGCCAAAGGAAAAGGTAACCTGATGAAGCCAACCTGAAACCAAAGCAAACTTGTGTTGACTGCTACCTTGTAAAACCTACAAACAAGAAAAGTAAATCTAATTACTTTATAGCAAAAAATGGAAACAAAAAATTAAACAATCTCCACAAAGTTTTCTAAACAGAATTAAATCCAAAAAATAAGAGCTTCTTTCGGTTTCAGAGAACAGGGGATCAAATATATCTCACATTTCATGATTTTTTTTTTAAAAAAAAGACCTTGACCCTACAAGATTCAATGGAGTACAAAGAAATCAAAAGACAAAATCAGAATCAAAACCATCCAAATGATCTAAAAATCAAGTCTTTACCCATCCTCGCTAAGGGCGCCATGAGGGTAATTCTTGATCGGCAACGCCAAGCTGTAATTATAAAGAGTGCTACCGCGGAGAAAGCTGAGGTCACACGAGGTTCCCACGGCGGGAAGCGGCAGAAGACCAACAAGCAGTGAGACGAGAAGCCATGGGACGACGACGGCGGCGGCCACGGTGGAGCTACCCCGTTCCGGCGAGGGCATCTCGGCGAGGGTGTGGCAGCGTCTTCACGAATCGCATTAGAAAGAGGAGACAAGCGTGTCAGTTCGCTTGTGACGACGACGATGAAGCCATGAAAGGCCTTCAGTGATCTAACGGTGATGATCGCGTGTCTACCTGTCTGATTTTATGGTTTTTAAAAATAAGAATTATTTGATTTAAATTGTTTTTTCCCCTTTATTTTTGTTTATTTTTTTTCTTTTAAATTTTATAATAAAAAAACTGTATATTACCTGTGAAAACACCGTGGGTGTGGATGTGGGTGTGGGTATGGGTCTGCAACCTAAATCTATTATCCTCCAATGAAAACATCCGGACTGAATGATCAATCTTCAGTCTGTATGTAAAATTATATTTTTATAAAAAAAAATTATATACTTGTTGTGTGGGTATATTTACAGTGTGGTTGTATTTATAAAATATGAATTAAATTAAAATCTCTAACTATTAAGGTAAACTAAGAGTATTAAGCAAAATGGCACACTGAGAGAGAGAGAGAGAGAGAGAGAGAGAGAGAGAGTGAATAATAAAGCAGAGCAACCAAGCAAAAAAAAACAAAAGAGTGATTATAATGGGATTGCTATTATTAAGATTAAAAAATAAAAATAAAATAACTAGAACATCATTTGGCATGCACTGATATTGAAGTTTTGTCTCTAATAGCAGAAACTAAATTACATATAAATAATTACTCTTACAAAAAAAAATGATGGTATATTAATTTTTCCAAATCATTGAATATTTGACCGTAATTTATCAATATTTATTTTTTAAAGAATTCATATAAATAAATAAGAATAACATATTAGAATATTATAAAAGATCCCACAAATTCATAAAAGTAACATCACATCAATACTCAAAATGCAAGAAACAAGACAATGAAGACATTAGAGTGAGATATTGAAGGAGAGTGTCATTATCAATGATTTGAACAAAACAGAGATGTTTTAATAATAAATGTATTTTTTTTATAATAATTATCTCTTTTTTAAATCACTGGAGGTTGCTTGGTGTGATCTGATGGATGGGTGTGATTCTACTGTGTTTGTTTGCTTGCCATTATGTTCTCATATTGAACCTCTTATTGACAAAAAAGAAAATTTTTTATAAAAAAAATATTTTCACCGAATTTGATCGCTAAAAATAGATTGGCCTTGTGGCTTTTTAATTCTACTATATGTGGTCATGCTATTAATATTTTTATACTTACCTTTTTTTTTTAATTAAACAAAATACCTTTTCTCCATTATTTAAAAAAAAAATCCTTTAATGGTATTTCAATGTTTGAAAGGACAGTAAAAGATTCTTTAAATCAGGATTGATCACATTTAATTAGTTTCTCAAAATAAAAAGAAACAACTAGAAAAATACATACCTAAACAATAAAAACACTGAGATAAGATTATATTTTAGTTACATGAAGGACGCGGTCAGAACAGGGACTAAAATTGAATTAAATAGTAACTAAGAAAAAGACAAAGGCATTAAAGTGTTCATGACTCATGCTTTAATTAAATGCCAACAGATTTGAGTGCTTGTTTGAAACCCACTTATAGGCAAAGACAAGTAGTTTGTTCAGGAAGCAGGACACAAAACCCTAATTTACTCAATATCCCACATGCAAAGGTTGACTCCATTAATCCAACAGCAAATCAAAGTTAATGGAACTGATCTTCTTTCACACTTCCCTTTCCATATTTTCAAGATATCTTCTTGAAAAGCTGATGCTGTGCAGTACCAAGGAAATTAAGAAGAAGAAAAAAAGGAAACAGTAATGCATTAGAAAAAGAACTCCAAAAAGTTTTATGTCCAAAGAGACTCTCTCTTAAGAGGCTCCTGAGATACATTGCTGGAAGAAGGGAAGTTGATGAACTGAGGAAGTGATGCAAGGTTGTTGTGCATAATAAAGGACTTGTCATCAGGTTCCATGGGCATTTGCTGGTTCTCTAAAGGATTCTCTTGTTGCATCTGAATGCAAAGGATCTCAGCCTGAGCCACTGCAAGTTGCATTTGAAGCTGGGATACTTGATTTTGAAGGTAAGAGATGGCACCAACACAGCCATAAACAGGGTCTCTCATCCTTGCGTTTGCTTCATAAACAAGGCTGCTAACTGCATCAGCTCTTTGATGAACAGGAAGTTCCTAAAAGAGTGAAAAAGAGGGAGAAATAAGACTTGATATACATGACTGATCATTTTGATATGTATTTAATCTAATCTAATCTAATCTAATCTAATCAATCAGTGTATGTTTAGACAAAGAATTCATTTGAATTAAAGCATGCATATGCAGTGATCATTGAATAATGATTTGAGTCTTTTTTTCTTTTTCTTTTTGTCTCAGAAATTCCTGTTAGAAAGAGAACTTCAGGAAAAAGCACAGATTTGAATCTATTTGAAGATTTTTTTCACAGATAAACCTCATAATACAAATACATAAACGACGCAGAGAGAGAAAGAGAGAGGACCTGCAGCATCTTGCTAACGTTGCTGGCACCAAAAACCTTGTGAACAATTGCAAACTTGTGAGGATCATCGGAAGGGAAAAAAGGAGCAAAGATGCAGTCTTTGGCACATCGTCTCCGGAGGAGTTTGCATGAAGCACATGGAGAGTTTCCGCCCATCACTTAATACCTGTTGCAAAGGGGAATCAATGAAGTAGAGATGGATAACTATGATATGATGGTGTTGGTTGCAAAGGAGAACCGGGGATCAAGATGAAGATGGATGTACTTATTTATAGTAAAAGCTAGGAAAGGTAGGTGAGTTTGCCATAACTAAGCCAAGTAATATATATAATTATATACGGCAAATCCTTAGGGTTTCAAGAAGCTACCAAATAATTATATATGGCTATCACTGATTATTACAACCAGAGAAAGTCTTGTAACCATACATAATATATGAATAAAATTTCCACATTTTTAAAGAAGTGAACAGAAGTTTAATGATTAGAAATCTTAATAAGTTCCAATTCAAACAATGCTCATTCAAATGAGATTTAAACCCAAAATGCATTATCAGTATGTGTTTGCATGTGATAGAACAATATTTCAAAGACTAACCATTATCATCAATTATTTTTCTGATCAAAGTCTCTACAGATTCTGTAAATACACATGAACTTCACATTCATGTTCATCAATAGTAGCAAAAATCAAGCCTCTCTTTTCATGGTTCACATGTTATTCAAAGTAATCAAGGAGAGCTACAATTAAGTAATGATATCTTGGTTCTTCTTCTAATGCACTAAACCTAGCATATGGTTGGCATTTTCCAGGAAAAAAACAAAAAAGTCCACATGAGTAGCCCTCATTGCAAAGCAAGAGATTAAGGAGTGTCTCCATTTAAATTTCAAATCCTTGACGTACGAATTTTAAGTACACCCAAAAATAAAAAGAAAAAGAAAAAAGAAACCTATATATATATCTCTATAGATTTTATAATCAACTGACAGCCTAATATCAAACTTTGATCACATGTTGTTCTATAGATATTCAACGCCACAATGCAAATGCAACCAAAGCTAGTCCAAAAAAACAGAAGAGAAAACTCAAAAGGCTTAAAAAAAATAAAGCAAGGCATTTAGAGATCTTTCTGAGAATCATGTCGTACATCGTGCAAAATGAGGCGGTGAGGCTACGAAACAGTTCTGATTGGAAATGAAGAGAAAACAAATGGTTATCATGTTGACTGTCACTAAGACGCGTGAATAGGCCATAGGCGGGCTGCTGCTAACTAAAGTTCATAAGACCACCTCTTTCTCTCTCTAACAAAACTCTATCTAGCTTTGCCACCACGTTCCCCTTTGACTCTAATTTCTCCATCTCACGAAGATAGAGAGTGGATGATTAGAATAATTCTAGTTTTATATATAGTTAATTAATGTGTGGACATTTAATTAGGGTTTGATAACGACGAAAAACCCTAACCCTAGAAGAGAAAAAGAAGGGCTCAACGTGAATGTTTGTTCAGAGACATTCACGTGGTCACGTCTATAAAAATGGAGACGACGAGGTGTGATTCCTCCACAGCAATAAATTTGCGTATGCTCATGGGTTTTGGTGTGGTGGGTGTCTAGCAAGAATAGTAGAATGAAAGATGGATCCAACTTCTCATGCATTGTAAGGACATGAACCATAATTGGGTCTCCATGCCGCAGTGTTAGAAATGAACTCTATCATTGGTCCCACATAGACAACGATAATTGGTGGCAAGCAACTTTCAGGTGAGTACCGGAAACTATTTAGAGTTTGAAAATAATGGCTAAATGGTATGCATGCATCTATGCGATTTATAAATAATATATATATACATATAATTAGAATAGTTTCTCCATAAAATTATTATTTTATATACAACCACTATTTGATCCATTGACAATACCACTAATGAAGAGACGGGATGCATGCTTCTATGCAATTCATAAATATTATATATATTAATATATATATATATAATTAGATTAGTTTCTGCAAAAAAAAATTATTATTTTATATGTAATCACTATTTGATCCATTGGCAGATCAAAAGCGAGTTTAAATTCTAACAATAAAAAGCATAAATTTAATTAAACTCAACTCCTTGCTATACTTGTCTATGACATGTGACTTGTCCACATTTATTAAAAAATAAATATTATTTTATATATTTGTATTTTGACATGCAGACTCCCTCTTTTATATAATGTTATTCCATGTTGGTGTATGTCAATGTATTTAAGTTTTTTTTTTTCAGTTAATACATATTCAAATTCTATTTCTTGTAACATTAGTATGGTTCATCAATCTACTTTATATTGTCTATTGTTCGTCTTTTTACATTTTTAAATATAGTGTAGTCTATTCACTTTTATATAAGAAAAAACTTTATATTGCCTATTTAATGATAGATCTATTGTTTTCTCTCTTCCTAAGGCAAACACAGGCAGAGGATACATTAGATTGGGGGGAGAAATGAATGGCTCGTGGTTTTCTTCTAAAATGGCTTTTATATTCATAATAATAGAACTATCACCTGTCACCTTCGAACAATTCAACACAATAATGCAATTTAAACCTAAAGGTATACACAGTTTGAATTAAACCTTTCCAGCTTTCTAATATTCTACAAGTTTTTCTTGTTCTAATGCACATGTGACGTCAGAGATTTCTTCTATGTCAAATTGAGCAGCCAGTTTAACAAAAAAAAAAATCAGACTTCTCACATCCCCGGGCCAAGCAATTTGAATTATTTTCTATATAAATAGCAAAAGAAAGGGACTCTCTAACCTAATTATGAAAAAAAAAAACGCATGCCATATTGCTATTCAAACAAGCGTACACGTAGAAAATAAGTAACTACACATACTAGCATCAATACTAATATTAATATAAATAATATCTCTGTCCTCGGATTCCACCCAAGAAACAGAGAGTCAAGTGTGACACCAATCAAAGGCTTATCACATCAAGGTATCTTATCCGACTTACACGCTTCACCCCATTCTCTTGTAAGCGTGACAAAGTAAAGATATGCAGGGGCAACATGCATGCAAAACCAATTGCCTATCTTGAACTGCAAAGTCTGATTAATAAATCAGCAAGCAAAACAGAAAAGAGTGGGAGGGCTCTTAATTGTCCGACATCCAATTAAAGCCTAGAGATTATAAAAAAAGCAACCCATTACGAGGGGATGAAAAACAAATGGAGTGTTGAACTGGTCTCTATTACCCAAGTCTCATGGCCATCTCTAATGCAATTAATGCTCTCACATGAGTCTCAAACTCCCCGCTCATCCTCCCTTCTCTTCCAAGGAAAAAAAGCACTATGTTTCCATAAAATAAGAGGGTCACTGGTGTTGAAAACCAGTGCTGTGTGTTATTCTAGCCCTTAGCATGCTAGTGCATTGGAGTTTGAATTAAGAAAAAGAGGAGAAACAGACATCTTTTGCTATCTTGGAGAGAGGGTGGAAAAGAAAAACATGCGTGCTCCAATGCATGCATTGAATGGAGATTCGTTTCTTCAACTAATGCAAATGATTTTCCTACAAAATAATGGATGTGGCTTAAGAAGAGGCTTTGACATTGTAAATGTGATGCAATGGTGCAATGAGATAAAACAAAGACAAAGACAAACCGCATCTGGAGTGTCAGCGTCGGCACCGGCACACTGGTAATGGCATGACTGAAGAGTGGGACCATGTCCTAGGTCCAAGGCTTCCAAACGTGTATAGCTCCATAAGCTCCCTGTTTCTGATCAACTGATATCTTGATAGGTAAAAAGAATTAGAAAAACTTCATCAATAAAGAGTTAATGCAGGAATTTGAAATGAAATTCTATTTCCAGTCTTTTTGGTAATCAATAGCATTCCTCTTTGAACAATTAAAGAGGAACATTAGTGGCTGTAGAATGAAATTAATGTCAGAAAAAGCATACATAATGGATGGGAGACCATAAAAATAAATAAAAACATGTGAAAAGAAAAACATCTTACCTTGCTTGAGTTTACTTTTAAGACCGTCGCAAATTCTACAATTGAATGCTCATTTTGGTTAAAAAATCGAGTTTATAACAAATATTAATTTTTGTAAGATAAAAATGACACCCTTGGTAGTGTAATCTTTCGCGCCAGCAAAGATAACAAGCTAAGACATTTCTACAGGCAATAACTGATAAACAAAAACCATAAGATGAAGGATGAAGAATAGCACATAAGGGATAACGTATCACAAATATAGGGCCTGACCAGCTAGATGTGTCTTCAAGCATCTGGTTTGAGACCAATCAAAAGAAAGAAAACAACAGATTAAGCTATTAAAGTTTCATGAAACAATCTAAGCATTTGTATTAATCTTGCATTACCAACGGAAGTCTCTGAATTCATGCATGTGCATCCAAGGTTTAACAGTGGCCAGTCACTCAAAAGCCATTAATGTTGTTAAAAAGGCCAGCCAGTTGAAGAAATACAAGTGCAAATTGATATAACAATAAATTGTTCGGTGGTCGAAAAGGTAACATCCAGAAATTGAGTCTTATGAGCATTAGAATAGAGCTCTGGTTCATCTCCCTGAGGACTCAGTAAAATGGTTCCAAGAACGCCATGAAAATTCAATAGTAGATGAATATCACAAAAATTTCAACAGACATTATTTTTCTACTAAGGATGTACATGTCTGTGATGTAGAAATTTGTAGAGAACCTACAGTCACATGACTGAATTATTTACTAAGACAATGTTATCTTCGACATCTAGGGGAAAAGTAGTAGAATATAACAAGACGCCTCATTTGGGAGGGAAGCAGCACGCAGATAATAACTTGATAAACTGGCTTAGTAACAAAATACAGGAAAGGGAATACTGCCAAGTAAGTCCAGCGTTATTAGGAACTAAAGATATATTTGCTTAAGGATATCTTATTACTAAACATGTCACTATTTTCCACAATAACAGGGAGAAATAGTCAGAGACAACTCGAGTACATAGAAGATAAAAGTTGATTTGTTACCAAAAAGTGCAGCACTTTACACCAAACTTCCAAGAAAATCCTTCTCATTCATATTCTAAAAGATTTTAAAAAGCATTGACCGGATACCGATAGACTTCCATCCAGATGCTAGCCATAAAAGCTGACTGCTGTTGGTAAAAGCGAGGGAAACAAGATTAGTCTTTTGATGCTAATGCATCCTCTAAAATTCAAAAGATATCAGAGATGGGGTAAGAAGCTAAAAAAAAATGTAAAAAGTTTGGAACTTCATCAAATGGGGCCATAGTCAGTCCAGGAAGCGGGGCTGGAAAATAAAATATCCCCTGACTTATATTCTAAATAAAATATTATACCCAGGCTGGGCTTGGGCTAGTGAGTGCCCCGGAATTAACCACTAAATTTACAGCCCTGAGGATGGACCTAAGCTATGATTTCAGAACTTGAACATCTAACAGTATAATTCAAGAGAAATGAAGCTCTGATCCTGATAATATTTGTCTCAATCAGAAGAATCATAACAGAAAGCAAAAAACAGGAGTATCAATAGAAAGTATACACTTCAGACTCAGATTACCAGAAGGATCACATGTCCAGGAACTCTTATAAAGCATTGGCCTACCCTTGAAATGTAAAAATGAGAAAAACTTTTTGCTAGTTTAGTGGAACTTCTTGACTTCGACAGAGTTTTTTCAGGCTCCGATTCTTAATGCCCCTTCTGAACATATAACTTGCAGCGTTTCTTTTCTCTTTTAAGCACAAACTGCTGCCTTGATCTTTCAATTTTCTTTTCAAATACTCCGTTGCTTGCGTTTGAACTGACAATCCAAAAAGGTGATCCAAAGAATGAACATAATAGTTTTGAAGTTCCAATTTCATTAAAAATGAAAAAAGTAACACTGCATGTAGAAAATCATAAAAAGTGAGACCATAGACCCTTTAAAAATTCACCAGTGAATACATGCTTCACTAACATGATAAAACATGCTTTTTAAGAAGAGTATGTATGCCATAAATAAACAATACTATTTTAAAAGGTAAGAACTAACATCCAGCCAAAAAATGATTATTTAACCAAGACTTGATTTGCACGTGTTTTTGCTAAGCATGCCTGTGGGTATCACCCCCTCTCCTATATAACTACGCCATAATTTCTTGAACTATATACCATTTAACTTCCCGTATCATTATGAATTTCTTCACCAAGATTGAAATGTAGCTTTGGCTTGGTGAAGATCTATTTATCAATTGCCAAAAGTATTATAACTGTGATAGAGCTGGTATGCTTATGGAATCACCCACTCTGCCTTAACCCACTTTTCTTATTCTACACTGCAAAATTTCTTTGCCGTGCATGACATCAGTGCCATGATGAGAAGTCTTGTAACAGTGCAATGTTTGTAAGAGCAGGCCACCTACTCAATATCCAGGAAATTAGCAATTGGGAAATGCTAAGTTCAATGTTTTGTAAACATAAGTTTGTAAACTTGGATTTCAACTCAAGTTATACGTACCAGAATGTGAAGCAATCAATGCCCTGGCCATGTCTCTAAGCTTTGTTACTGTGCTGACCATTTGGACATTAGTGACGAGATTGCCATGTTTAGAATCTACATTTCTATCAGGTTGAGCACATGAAAGTGCATTTTCAAATCCCTGCAGATATTTAACAGAATGAGAAAAAGGAAAACACACATTGATTATGTGGCAAAAGATCTATTTGGAATGAAAAGACTGAAACAAGCTCCATGTAAGTCACGAGCAGATGAGCAAAAGACCTTAACAGCAATATTTATGCCTAGTAATTAAAATGACTGGGGAAGATGGATTTATAGTGTATCCCAGATGTAATGACACATAATGGTTCGAGCTCATAGATATTGTTGTTAAGCTCTTATACATTTTTGACGAAAAAATTCAAGCCATTTTCACTGATGTAAGAACAAATAAATCTTCTGAATAAAGTATCTTTCTAGTATAATTTCAATATATAACCAATGCCATTGTTAAACAATCATTCAAGCACAGAATAAGACTAGCATTAAAAGGCAGAGAATAAAAAGACATGATTGACTAATTCAGGTATTCATATAAGGATGTTTCAGTGACAAGTGACAAGAATTTGACCTTCACAGCGATAGCATAAAATCCATTATCAAGTGAATCCTTGCCAAAAGTTAGCCATTCTTCAAAAGAAACTCGCAGGGAGTGATCATCTTCACCATTGTTAGAATCCCGAAGGACCAAAGCCTCATACTTCAATGCCAAGCAACTCTATGAAAACAATATCAACATAAACGCATCAATAAACACACTAGAACAAGCTTAGTAGACAAGAAATTTAGAAAGAATATGAGAAGAAGGCTCACTTCCACATCTCCCACAACAGCAAAAGCCTTAACAAAGAAATCCACAATTCCAAGCTTCAGATCGGTGCTACTATCTGAAATCTCCCCCAAAACAGATGTGGCTTCTGATTTCAAGAGATCTCGCAATGCCGCTCTCGTCTTCACCAGAGATCTCACGTCTCTGGCCACCAGAATTGATTCCAAAGCCCAGAGCGTCTCACTTCCAAAACTAAAACAGGATCGAGGGTTTCCCGATATGAAATGGAGATCAGATCATGGATCGTAGGGAAATCGAGATGGATTTGGGAAATTAGGGCAGAGATGTACCTTCGATTTTGGAGAGTGGAGCGGAGGAAGGCGATGCTCTCCCTGACATCTCCCACGGGGATTGCTTGGAGATGAGAACGGATTCCTTTTCCCGCCATTACCGCACCATGGTCGGGGCTGAAATTTTTTTTAAAATTTTTAATTATTTTATTTTGAAAACTATTTTTTATTCTTTATTTTTTATTAATTTTTTAATGACATATAATTTCTATTTTTTCTTATAAAAATTGAATTTATTTTATTTTATTTTTTAATATATTCGACACCCCCTAAAATCTTGATTTAGTAATAAATTTGTGATTTATTTTTTTTAAAAAAAATATATATATTAATTTAGTTTTATTAGCCTTATTTGATTGTGGTTCTTAATTTATAATTACATTTTTTTCATATTTACAAATTACCCAAGTAAATGCAATTTATGGTAAACTGTATTTATACAATTTTAATTATATGTTACTCCAAATTTAAATTATTTTCCATTACTTCAAACGCCACATATAGTGAAAATATTGTAACTAAGCATTCCGCATTAGACCATGAAGTAACTAATTACATAGCCACTCACTTAACAAGAGATTCAAATTCATTCTTCTTGTTTTCTCATAGAAATGTGAGCAAAGGTACTTGAACTCTTAATTTTTGACTTGACAAAAAAAAAAAAAAATTATTAACTTCACAATAAGATGTGATTAATATGTCTCAAATTATTCATTTAAAATTGTTGGATTTTTTAAAAGTAGAGAAAAAAATTAACAAGTTAATGATGGTACTAGCTTATTAGTACAAGATTCCATGTGTAAATAAAAATAAATGGTTAAATTTTCGTTACAAATAGAGAGCATACACTTTTAACATATGGCTTATTCGCTTTAAAAA
Organism: Dioscorea cayenensis subsp. rotundata; assembly: GCF_009730915.1. NCBI lineage: Eukaryota > Viridiplantae > Streptophyta > Magnoliopsida > Dioscoreales > Dioscoreaceae > Dioscorea > Dioscorea cayenensis. The sequence continues at coordinate 21,828,911 of NC_052488.1, forward strand.
ACAACGGTAGTTATAACGTATTAGCATTGAGTCCATATATATGTGAAGATGGAGTCAAACCCTTGTTGCAGGGCTAGGACGCGTAATATACTTTGAAAGCATATGCTTACATGACCGATGAATGATTATTCTATTTTATAAAAATGAAAAACATATTAAAAAAACAACAATAATAATGTCAGTACGTGGGTGATGCACACAAGATGCCTTTAGGAATTAAGAAAGATAGGAAATGTAAATATTTAGAAGAGATAAGAGAAGACCAGAATGATAAGAAGAGAAACTGAAGAGAATTCATCATGCTTCTCTATTAATTTTATTAGATATTTGTCATCCACTTCAATAACTATCATGCACCGCATGGTAATTATAATCAACCACTAAGACTCTACTATATGCATGCAATGTACGACTTCATGACCAAACTATAATGCGTTATATAAAATCTAATAAATGAGATGACTATAATGCATTACATCTTCTTTACTTATGGGTGAGCAAAAATTGGGTATCCAATTTTTTGGATTAATAAAAATTTATCCTACCTGATTTAAATCAAATACCGAAAACCACCGGTTTAGATACCGGATATCCAAATAGAATTTTACACTTTATCGGTGGAATTTTTTATATATATAATAACATTACATTAAAAAAACAAATATAATAAATTTATAAATTAAAAAAAAATATTATATTATATTATTCTTGACATAAAAAAATAAAAAATTATATCAATCTGAAATAATACCAAAAAAAAAATCAAATATTTTCAGAAGCACAAAATGTTTTAGCAATAATGAAACCAAAAAGAAGATGTGGGTGATGAAGGCTAGAAGAGAGGAATTAAAAGAATATATATAAATATATATATATATATTGAAGGGATTAGATTAGGGAATTATATACCCTGTAAAATTTAAATTTATTATTATTATTATTATACATAACTCTTTAAAGTTGTTAGATTATAAATTTGGATTTTTTTCATTTTAACCCTTATGAAATTTAATTTATTAATGTATATATATTAAATTATAAATTTAGATTTTTTTACTCCATGTAAAATTTAAATTTATTAATATATATATTGAGAATCGGATTGGATTTGAGTACCTAGTTTTTATTTTTTCTCTAATTGATCCGGTTTTTATTTTAAAAATTCGGACTGGGCACCCATAAAATCTAGGTTCAAAAATCAGATATCGTATCAAATTGGATCAAATTTTTTTTTCTCACCCCTAATTACCTAATGAAATAAATAAGAGGCCTATAATGTATTATATTTGCTTTATATAATAAAATCTGAAGAGTGAGGGGGGCTTCATGCTAATGTGATTCAGATTCACAACAATGGGCCTTTGAAGGTGGTTGATGTAACAATATGTTAAAGAGTTCAGTAAGACTGTAAGATGTAATTAAAAATTACAGAGTTAATAATAGATTCATGCTATGTAAAAATTAGAAACTCTCTACAAAACAGAAAATACATTTAAAAAATAAAAAGGGATAAATCACGATAAATAAGATATTAAAAAATAAAATTGATAACTATAAGTTATCCATAAAATTACAATTTTTTAATTTTTTTTTAAATAACAAACTCGCTGCCCTAACATCAACATCACCCGCTGCCGCCTTCAAACCCTCGACCACCTCCCGCCCTCGACCCTCACCGCCGACGCAGCGATGCGGCCACCGGAGGATCGAACTCTCAGGGAAGAGGAGCAGAAGGTCAGCGTGTCACGGGACAAGCGCATCGAACAAGGTCCTGATGCGGAGTCGCCGCAGGCTCCGAGCATCGCTAGGGCACCCGGAAATCCTGAGAACCCTCCCCTTATCTCTGAATCAAAGAAGCGGGCTCTTGATGCACTGGAGCGAAGATTCGCGGCCGCCTCCAAGTCTGCGGAAAATGCCGCAGCCAAGAGGTACAAGCCTTCGGCCTCGAAAGATAAAAGCAAAGTAGAAGATTGCTCTGTTGCTTCTCCTCAACAGCCCTGCGACTCCTCCTTGAAGCCTAGAGCTCAATCAGGGATTTCTGGTAGATTAATTTTATCTGTTTGAAGTTCTACTTGATTTTAGTGTCTAATTTCATGCTTATGTTACGTAGATGTAGAACCTCACCCAGCCTACTCCGAGATCAGTCAAATTTTGCATGATAATCTCAAGACCAATGCTTCCAAGGTGCTTGATTGATTTAGCAAATTTACCAAAATTTAGAGTTTTAGATTTGTGCAAATTGTGAAACTTGTAGTAATTTTTAGGAATCGAATAGAGGGGAGGATGTGAACCGAGTGATTCGGGATATCCTTTTGAGTGGTGACAAGGGGTATCAGTACGCTAAGGGATCCAGGAATGTTAAGTTTGACAGTTGGATTCTTCTTGATAATTTTGTGTCAAAGAATGCTGCTTCAGCCAATTCACGCACTAAAGCCTTGAAAAACCTTTCAAATAGATCCAAGAAGCATATGTCAATGCGAGAGCATCGGCAGTGTGGATCATTTAATTTGCCTAAAGAGTTTCACAAGTAAGTTTTTGTGCTTTATGGACTGACATTGATTGTGAATGATTTCTTGTAGGATACTCCAGTCAAGTTGGTTTTTTATCTCTTATTTATACAAAGTTATTTTTGGCTATTAGTATATTGCACTTGTTAGTTGTTCAGTTTCAGTTGTTTAACATATACTTAATAGTTGTGTATATAAAAGCAGGATTCTTCCATTTAACTTTGCAATGTAGAAATTGATATTTTGGATGCCATAATATTGAGCAATAAATAATAGATTACAATGAAAATAGTAACAATAAAAGCATCGTATGCTAATAAAAATTGGATAGAGGTGACTTGGTTGTGTAGATTGTAATAAGTTGGATGCAATAGAGGAGCTTGTTGTGTAACAAGCCTGGTGTTGCTGTCTATTATCATTGAAGGGTAACAATGAAGTGTGTTTACTGTATTTTCCAAAATATCAAGCTTGATCTAGATTTGATCATGTATCATAGCAAATCTACTTTAAGGTGTAGAAAATAAGGTACTTATGACAATTGATGTCAAATTTTCCACAGATCTCACACCTAGAGCTAGTAAGTTCATTTTGGTTGTGTATGAACCTGCATTCTGATTGTAAATACTTGATTTGTTGTTGGGTTAACAGATTTGAACTTGATATGCTAATTATATTATGATATTTTATTTAGGAATCATAGATAGATATGTTATTGATTACTGTGTCTACACACACCATTCGAAGCAAACATTCTATTATTAGTTTTCAGTATTCAATTTATCCTTGTCCAATATTAGAGAGGGCCTTTGGTATCAAAATAATTTAAACATGAGATCTGTATTATGAGCATGCTATTTAATTTGGCAGTTTTTTTTTGGTAAATTAGTTTGATTACAGCAGCATTTCCTCAATGATTGCATCTTGTGACTTTGTGCTATTTATGTAATTTGTTTTCCCAACTCATTTCTGTTTCAGCTTTGATCAGTTCAAGCCCATGCATGAGATATGGAAAGAATACATTCTTGAGCTTTTGAAAGAAATTGGGTGCGTGCTCTCAATCTTTTAATGAGTATTTGTCTCCTATAGAAATTCACAGGTGCCTATTGTTCACTTTTATTAATTCTTGAGCTTACACATTACACATCTTTAAGTTACAAACATGCATGTCCCTTTTTGGTCACCTTTTTCTCTTGGTAGGTGATATATATTGTGCTTTTTACTCTTGACCATCTTTCTGAAACAAGCTCACAATCTTCAGGGGCAAAAAATTAGCTCAAAACCTTCTTATAGCAGATCTTCATGGCGCTATTCTTTCAGGTAATTCTTGTTCTAAATTTCGTTTTTTGCTAATCTGTGTAAGCACTAAAATTCTGTGGAACTTCTAGTTGTAGAATGCAAAACAGCCGTCTTTAAAGGTGTAAACGGAATCATGATTCGAGAAACTGCACAGACTTTTGGAATAATCACAACAGAAAATAGGTTTCTAGGTATGAACTTTGACATAACAAACTATCTAAGAATTTTTTCCTTCTTAGTTATCATACATCAGGCAAACTCTTTAATCTAAGCTTAAAGTTGGAACTGATTTCTGGTATATTTTAATGGCATGGTTTCAACAGTTGTGCCTAAAAAAGGCTCGGTCTTTATACTCCAAGCCGGTCCTTGGAAGATTACATTGTACGGAGACAAGCTTTCTTTGCGTTGTGGTGGCGCATAATTTTTTAGTGCCGTCCTCTCTGATTGGAATAATTCATGGTGAGATTCGTGACCTACCAATTTTGTGCTGAATTGTTTATGATCTTACCAGACAATCAGTTTGATTGTAAAATGACCCGCACTTTCAAAGAGTCTTATCTTTTTGCTTTTTTTCTTTGTCTGAAGGGTCAGCCTCTAATGTAATCTCTTTCTCAGGGAATACAGTGCTGATGGAAATTCCAGAAAATTCAAGGTATTTCACTTGCCATTTCTCTCAAAGATGCAAGTTTTATGTCCTTTAAAATGTTTAAAGGCTAATCAGATGTGTGCTAATTCATGTTTAAAAAGGTTTGCTGATTTTAAAATAGGAAGGAGGAAGGGATGACTAAACTAGTGTTAGAAGTCTATTATTATGCTTTTCATAATAGAATTCAATCTTCATTCTGAGTTAAAATGAATATGATTCTGAATTACTTTTACATAAATGATGTAGATCTGAATCATCTGATCTGAACCTAAGAAAATTGATGTAGTTCATCATGCCAATTGAAATTAGATTCAAAGTTATATTTGAATATCAATTTGAAGTTGGGAGCACCCATATTTTGTTAGCAACTAGCAGAGACATAAAGCCAAAAGCTACACATGCTTGTGTGGTCCACCTCCACTCCACCAGACTCACCTTTTGATGTGTTTTTTGTCCTCACATACACTTCTGAATATTTTTCTTGTGATGCACTGTTCTTGCAGGTAACAACTGCTTGTTTTTTTTTTTTCTTCAAATGCACATCTTTTGTTTTGACAAGTTACTTCGCATATGTGAAAAACTAAAAAAAAATGTATGAGTTATTCCCCCATATATATATATATATATATAACATTTATGTGAAAGATATTTCTAATCTAATTTATGTTTATTTCAGAATCCAACACCTACGCAAGATGAGAGTACATGTGTTGTTGATTTTGAGTTTGTATATGAGGGTACATGTATTATTGATCTTGAGTTTACGTATTATATTTATGCATATTTTTTAACTTATGTTAAATAGAGGTGTTTATCATCTATTTGTATATATATTTTTTAAATCAAGTTGAGACATTAAAAAACTTGTATGCACATTAACATTAAAAAAGAAACAATAGTTGATAGACAGCTAGTGAAAAGGCCCTTTTCTAATTCGTTGGTGCTTATTCTTTTTATAAAAGGTGCTTTTATCATTAAATATTGGGAAAATAATAAATAAATAAATAAATGAAAGATGAAATTGAAGATAAGAGTGAGTAAAGCAACCATCTAAACCATTATCACAACTTTTGAATCCCAAAAAAAAAAACAAAGAGAGATGTGGTTGAGATTCTAGCACTGACAAGCAAACCATGTCCACAACGTGCTTGTGCCTTCCACGCGCTTCAGAGTTATCACTTCTTTTTACCCAAATAAAAACAAAATATCTTCGCCATTTACTTTATTATTCTCTTTAGTCCCAATCACAAATTAAATACCAAAAGTGTTTACACGTGGAATTTCCAAATTTTATGATAATTAAGATTCTTTTATAACAATTCCTTTCACACTGAGAAAAAAAAATTATTTAAAAAAAAATTCATCCACATTCATTTGTGGCCATGTTCGCCAAACATTATAAATCCCAAATTATACATGGATTAAATTAGTCAAAAATACAAATTTCTAAAAATTTATATATATATATATATTATGACTTTATTAACTTAGCTCAGTCCAAACGAGGATGTACTATATTATTGTAAATCTACAAATATATAAATTCATTTAATAAAATTAAATTTCAACACCTCCTGTTTTGAGAGTTCCCATAATCCCATTTAAGAAGATTAAAAAAAATTAAAATTAAAATTAAAAAAAAGCAGTTGATATTTTCAAGGGATGCCATATCCACACCACGAGCACTCCACACGCTCTTCAATCCGGACCCTCCACGTGTCCCCGTTAACCTCCACCTCTATCTCTCGCCTTTATATAATCTCATCTCCTCCATTCTCCATTGCTCCATCGCCTCCTCCTCCTCCTCCTCTCTGTTTCTCTCTATCTCTCGATTCAATCGCTGCCTCTACCACCAAAGCCATGCTTCTCAGGGCTTCTCCTTCTCTCTCCCTCCCACCCCACGCCTCCGATGGCGCTGCGGCCTCCCCGGCCTCTCTCAGCGCTTTTGTGAGGATTTCCAAAGGTGTTTCTAAGAGGAAAAATGCTTCCTTTGTTCCTATGGTTGTTTCCGGTGATAATAGCCGGCCTATGGCCGGTGTTATCTTTGAGCCCTTTGAGGAGCTCAATCAGGATAGCTCCTTCCTTGTTCCTTCCATGCCTGACCAGTCCCTTGCCAGGCAGAAGTTCACAAATAACTCTGAGGCAGCAATCAACGACCAGATCAAGTGCGTTTGAGATCTGCTCTCTTTTTTTTTAAAAAAAAAAAACTCCTTTTTAGTTCTTGTTTTCTTTCGTGATTCTCAGATGAAAGATTTCGTCTTTTGATGCGAAAAGTTTCTGGGAGTGTTTTTTTGAATATGTCCCTTTTATTCACAAGTTCTCTAAGTATTTCGATGTTTGCCTTTACTTCAGTCTATTTTCTCAGTTATTTATTTTTTTATTTCTTATTTGATGCGTTGAAGATCTGAGCTTTGTTTTCTGTGAAATATTTTCTATTTTTGTTGTGGGTTAGTTGTTTTTCCCGGATAAATGCGTTTTGATATTATTTACTTCTTATTATATCGTCCTGTAGTTTCCTGTTGTTTTGGTTTGGTTTTATACTTTTATTAGATCCATGACTATTTCCACAATAAAAAGTCACGGCTTTTTGGTGCCCTTTTTAATGACAAGAAGTACTTCTATTTCTTATTTTTGTGAAAAAAGGAGCTTTTTTTCCCGTAACTAATATATGGTTTCTTTTGTGTTAAACTTGCACAGTGTTGAGTACAATGTTTCATATGTCTATCATGCAATGTATGCATACTTTGACCGTGATGATGTAGCCTTAAAGGGCCTTGCTAAGTAAGTACACTCTTCTCACTCTTCTCAACTTGTTTTCCACATTGTTTGATTCTTAACACATTAATTTAACCAAGGTCTGGCCTTGTTCAGGTTCTTTAAGGAATCCAGTGTTGAGGAAAGGGAACATGCTGAGAAGTTGATGGAATACCAGGTAGTTAGCCATTGATGTGTTTCTTGCTTCTTGTTCTTTAATGGATGTACAAATGTGTGTGTTGGATGGTTGTTTGTTAACTTAGATAATTTTATAAGTTTGTTTTTACTTGTGGCTAGAATAAACGTGGAGGTAGAGTCAAGCTCCAATCTATAATGATGCCTCCCTCCGAATTTGATGACTCTGAGAAAGGAGATGCATTGAATGGTAAGCATTTAAGTATGAATTTTATGGTTGCCATAACTTGCCTTTGTTTGTGACCACATAAATAGTTTGTGTGGGTGTCTGTAAGTGCAATTTCTCTGACAGTTTATTGAACAAGAATTTTATTGTCTCTTTGTGTGATTCAGATTCTTGCTTTTTAATGTGACTGTTTAAGTATGAATTCTATGGTTGCTAATAGCTATTCGGGTACATGTCAGTTATGTTGTGACCACATAAGAGTTTGTGTGGATGTCCCTAAGTACAATTTATTAGACAAATTATGGAACAAAATTTTTTGTCAGAACCTTCTCAATAATTATTGACTTGCATTAACTCTGTTCTTAGACTGTGTTGATGTGGGCACAAACATATTACATCACAAATTGCTTGTTGTCTATTCTACTGTTGAGGTGCTGTATTTGATAAGAACAGCTTCTTGTTCTACTATAAGTGGTCAGTGTCTTGTTGGTTTTTGTGGACAATAATCTGCAGTCCATATCCACATAAACTTTGTTTATTTCATTCAATTTTGTTCAATTCTGTGCGCTTCAAGACATAGCCCAAGTTCAAATGAATATCCATATCAACCATTCTTTATTAATCCATAACCTATATCATTATCATAGCAATTACCTTGATAAGGACTAATTTATTCTTGTTTACAAATCAATGATTGGACTTCTATGTACCGCTTAGCCTTTATTATATCACCTAAATTTCAACTATGATCTCAGCAATGGAGCTGGCTTTGTCTCTTGAGAAGTTGACAAACGAGAAACTTCTTAATTTACATAATGTAAGTAATCCTTATCCTTGACTTGGATTAAAAAGTACACCATCTTCATTATTGAAGATAATGGTTCTTTTCTTCATTGTCAATCAGGTAGCAACCCATAACAATGATGTTCAGCTGTCAGACTTTGTTGAGAGTGAGTTCCTAGGAGAGCAAGTAAGTCAAGAGATCTTTCTATCTATTTATCTATACACACTAATGAGTTTAATTTGCATACAAGAATATTTATAACTCATTATTTTGTCAACCAGGTGGAAGCTATAAAGAAGATTTCTGAATATGTTGCACAATTGAGAAGGGTGGGCAAAGGACATGGTAACAAACAGATAAAATTGATTTTTTACTTTGATTTGCTATATTCTATCTTCAATGAGCTTCAAGTTTGGTAATGGTCTTGTAGGTGTATGGCAGTTTGATCAGATGCTTCTTCATGAAGGGGCTGCTGCTTGAGGCTCTTCATTTGCTTTGTGTTGTTGCTTTGTTGAGAGAGTTTTTAATTATGTGTAGCTTTTGTTGGCCTTGAGGGCAGTGAGAGTCTGTGTTTTCTTGCCGTCTAATGAGAAGAAATAACTATGAATCAAATTGTGAACCAGAAGTTTAATCTACCAGAATTTGAACCTTTTTGTTTTGAGCAAAATGATTATGTTGTTTTGTCCTGCTATTTACCGGCCTTTGCAATAAAAGAGTGATTATTCATTTTTCTTTTAAGTGAGACACAAATAAGGATTTGATTTCCTCAGCAATGATTTAAGATTGTGGTTTGTTCACATGTATCCCATAAATAAAAAACTACTTGCAAACTAAAATGAGTCAAAAAAAAATTCATTTCAATCTTTTTATCTTTCCTATAAAAAAACAAACAAATTCTATTTTTTTTAAAAAAAAATTGTTGAACCACATGCATTAGAAAATAGAAAAGTACAAATAAAATAACTCAGTTCACTTAACAATAGTAAAATACAAAGAAAAATGATAACAAAGAGCACACCAACACTCCCTACGGGAAAAGATTCAACTAAAGTGCACTCGAATCCGGGTCACTTGTATCTTTGCGATGACCTAGAAACTCTAAACTGTGCTTGTATCTTTGTGATGACCTAGGAACTCCAAACTGTGCTTAGCAATAGCAGATGAGTCTTCCAACTTGGTCCTTTAGCTTTAGGAGCTAGGAGCGCGGAGTTAAATTCAGGATTCCCCAGTCCCCTGATCACGTGGTGTACAGTTTGCTAGTCAAGGCCTAAGATAATCAATGTCTAGTCCAGACCATAGGAAGTCCTTTCTTCTAGTATGAAGATGGAAGAAAGAACAGAATTCACTAATGTTAGTCTGCCACCCGAGATAGAAATTTAGTTTTCTATTTGAACGTTTTTCCGCACTTTACCAATCAAGTTGGCCATAATTGTTGACAAGACAATTCTATATTTTGAAAAAACATGTTTTTGGCAATGTTTTAATAACCGGACCGGTTATCGAACCGGTTAAGCAACCGGTTCCGGTCCAACCGGTTGAACCGGTTGAACCGGCCGGTTCAACCGGATTTAATTTTTTCAAATAAATAAATATTTAAAAATTTAAAAAACATTAAAAATAAGTAAAAAATAATTTCAAAAATAAAGAAAAAATAATAAAAAAAGATACAAAATTACATATTGCAAATTTAAATTACCTTTATAAGGTCATAAAGTTTTAACTTTACATAAAATTAAAATTTTCAAAATACAAATATACAAAAATACAACTATACAACAAATATTGAAAAATAAAGAATTAAATAAAATATAAGTCTACAAGTATACAACAACAACAATAATGATTAAAAAATTAAAACCAAACCGTTCAAATATTTGGTTTAACACTTTAATTTTAATGAGTTTAATTATTGATTAGTGTAAAATTATAAGTTAATCATAATAAATTAATAATAACAAATTATAATATATTGATATTTTTTATGCATTTTGTTTTTTATTTTTTTGACTTTTTGTCTTTTTAAAATTTGGACGGAGTTAATTAGTTTATTAAGTTGATATAAGTTTTTAATTATAAAATAAATTAATTAAATTAATAAATTAACCGGTCCGGTCCAACCGGTTCACCGGTTGAACCGGCCGGTCCGATTCTTTTGTAGTATATATTACTAACCGGACCGGTTTACCGGCCGGTTCCCGGTTGAACCGGCCGGTCCGGTTTTTAAATCATTGGTTTTTGGATATTTCTCTTGCGTATATATTGAAATTCAAGCAAGATTATCAACAAAAGAAAATTTGATTAAGGTGCAGTTGGAGCAAGAAAAATAAATTAAGGGAATCACTCGCCCACCGTGGGGCTCGAACCCACGACCACAAGGTTAAGAGCCTTGCGCTCTACCAACTGAGCTAGACGGGCTTGTGTTATTGTGCTCGTTGATGAATTTATCTTTTGTATTTTATGATGGTAAAGTAGAAATTTAATTAAAATAATAATAAGCCAGGTGGATGTACTACTATACCATTCATTTACTTAAAAAAATCTAAAATTAAAGAACCAAATCCCCACAATCGAGGCCTCTGATATGCTCATTGAAATACTTCCTGTTTCACACTACAATATACAGCAATATTTTAATTTCAAATTGAATGAGATACAGTGAAAAGATAATGAGAAGAAATGCATATATATATATATCATTTAGAGATATTTTAAAATTTTCAACACAATCCAAGATGGCATTCAATCGTTTCATGCCTCTCATCGGACTTGCCCTCCTCTTCACCTTCGTTTACTCAGCCCACTCTTCTGGTTAGTATTTTTATCACCATCGTCATTCTCCTTCTTATCAGGGGCAATTATTGGAAAGTTTTATGTCAACTTCTCATTTGCTTTTCTGCTCATTTTCTTAGCCATTCTTTTCAAAACACTACACAATCCCAAACGTTAAATGGAGTCAATCCAAACACCTTTTCTTTTTTATTTTTTTTATATAAAAAAATAATAATAATAATAAATAGGGAGGTTGGCTAAAGCTTGTTTTTATTCACAATATATTTTATGATATTCTTCAGAGCATAGAGTGCAGCAAGTAGGCGAAAGCTGTTTGTTCATAGACGCACCGTGCCATAACAACGAAGATTGCATACAAGCATGCATCTCTCAAGGACGTTCTCCTCTAAAAGCCATATGTGCTATGGATTCTGACACCCTGAGCTGCTGCTGCATCGCCACTTCATAAACATCACTGTCATTTTGTTTTATCATTTCCTGGGAAAATAAAAATAAAACAAATTTCTAATGGGCTTTGAATGAGAATGGTTTGCTCTCTTATGGATGATAAACATTTCAGAACATGGCAACTTGTATTGATTAATTGGGGACATACAAATTAGGATGAAAACATCAGGTCACAATGTCAAAAACAGCCATTCTTTGGTATGATCAACTAATGAACATGCAGTTTAAATTTGATGTCAAAGTGATAAGATAACAAGGAAATCATTGCCTGGATACAAAAATGACTTTTTTTTTTAACAAGTCTGTCAGATGCACTGCTGAGATAAACTGGATGCTTGCTGAGAAAGTACTGCCCATTGAAGCAGAATGTGTGTCAAACTAGCCTTGTTTGAGAAATAATTGTGCCGCGGTTTCAACTTCCATCACTACAGCATCAAGAAAAGGTTTCAAGATGATAAATAATGATATATATATATATATATATAGGATGCAGTGATCATTTAATTAGAACCGGAATGTATTCTAGCACAACGAACTCAGAATTTTTTTCGATATTAAGCTACTGGTTCTCCATAAATATTACAGACAGAAAAGTTCTAGGTGACTTCTAGCATATAGATGTGTCACTACTGGTCAGAGCTTTAATTTCAGAAGAACAAGGAAAGAAGTTATAAATTTGGGTATATCTGAAGCGAGAAAGTTAATGAAAATAAAGGAGTGCATATGTACTTTTACTTGGGATTGTCAGATGACATCCGACGACCATAGATGGCAGCCTCTTTCTCAGCCCGTTTTTGTGCAGCTCTTCTCTCCTTCCGCCTTGCATCCCTTGTATCTGTATCAGCCTTCACTTTCTGCATCACTACATCAAAACCAGGAATTGTTCGCTCCAATTTGTTGTATACTCTGTAGCTCAGGTTGGAGAAAATTCTGAACATTCTCTGCACAATTTTACAGAACACAATTCACAGTGAGGAGGATTTTATATGCATCACACTTTCCCTTAGTTAATGAAGCGAAGCATCATCATCATGAGATCATTATGCTCTTTCAATTTATTTTGAGATGGAAGGAGTGCTCCCACAATAGTTGTGCACTTGCGATCTCTAATGGTAGACAAAAAATGAAGAATCAATTTGACCAAAGAATGTCTTTCACTCAACTAATTGACACTATCGGCGGAAAATAAAATTATAATAGTACCACACAGATTGTAAATTTAGTAAATCGAAGGTTACTAATTTTAAAAATGTCAAAGTTGAATCATAATTAAGTGATTCATGTATGAGTTGTATTACCTTAACATCCTTGTTCCAACGTTGGATGTACGGAGGGCCTGTTGTGAAGGAACCAAGAGGCTCGCGGAACCACTCGCCTTCACATGTTATTAGATCCATGGCTTGTTCTATGCTAAGAACCTCCCAGGGCCTTAAGTTTGGGATGATTTTTGCAAGGCGGTACCTGCCGAAATAAAGAATCCATAAATTATCTCTAATTAGACGGCTGGAGGTAACATAAAATTTAAAAAAAAGATTGATAAAATAATAGAAAGGGAAGGAGACATAAAGATAAATATTTATAGCAGACTGAGATCTGAAACACCATCCGTAGGAAAAAGAAATCAATTTAATTGAAATATTTAAAAAATCATATTATTGTCTTAGCTAATTGAACTTACAAAAGCCATGATCACACCCTTAATTTAACTTATAAAACATCTATCATAGGTTCCTATAGATGAACTATCAATACACATTAAGCTGCAAAATAGATGGACTGGGTTACCCTTCCCGTATCTTAATATACTCACGAATAGTAGAAGAAAGTGACTTTATTGAAAAGAATAAAGCAACATTTGATGAATCTAACCTTAGCTCTTTGGAGATGTATTTGTTTGGCATAAAGTCAGCTTCCAAAATTGAGGTCAGTTCAGATCCACTGGCCCAAAGAAATAATGCATGGCTGGGAGTCCTTACACCAGGCCAAATTCCACCATTTGCTGCAAGAACAGCCATGTCTCGCTTCTTGCTTTCGATGGCTTCATCCTGCAACTGTTTATATGTTTTCCACTCAAAGCCCTTAAGAGGTTTCCAAGGTGGTATGCCCTTCTGTAGCTTATGAAGGAAAGCTGTTGCAGCAGCACCTAGTCTGACTGTAAATTAAACGAAGCATTAGCAATCATATATAAGGCTGCTCTTTTATCATCACTAAGCTAGCAATCGATCAATCTATCAAAATACAACAATGGTCAAAGATGTTGAAGATTGACTCAAGCCCAACAATAGCATGAAAATCTGCATGATCATTCAAGACTCAAACAAGGAACCATTCATTGGTGGAAGATAGGCAACTTTGATTGAAAATGAACAAACCTTCCCAGGTAGCAATTGCTTTTTCTAAGCCGTAAACCATTCCAATGGGTGCCCATTCATCCATGTCTTCACCCCAAATGAAAGTGTGTGTATCAATTATCCCGCCAGCCCAGGCAGTCTTAAGAGTGATAAGCTCCAATGGTCCTCTTGTACGTCCTAGGCGATCTTTGTAGTACCAGCCACCACTTCTCATTATAACTACAAATTGATAAGTGATAATTAGGAACAAAGGCAAGGAAAAAGAAAACGCAAATTGTGTAACAATCATGAAAACAAACGATAGCCACCACAAGAAGGAAAGACAACCATAAACTTTATCTCTCACATGGACTAAACCATTATATTTTTGTCCTTATGCAAACTCAAAATGATTAAAGAAATCAAGAACAATTATTAGATACATAGATGAAGTTGCAGAAGAACGTAGTCATCACAACAGGACACACTGTTAACAAGAAAAAATAGTCTCAAAGGAAGGCTTAGTAGCGTTAAGGTGATGAATAACATGACATTGATATAAATCCCCAAACAAAGCAGATAATTTGAAGGGTAGGTACTCAAGCTGAGAAGGTAAGGACCCCTTACAAGAGAAAAAATAAATTCGCAGCACTAGTTGATAAAATTTGCATTTGAACTTCAACCAACACAAGCTATTTCCAACTTCAGAGTCTTATAATGACTAACCAGTTTCAAGAACATCATATAGCAGCAACTAATACAGTTTTTTTCCTTCAATGGAGATTCGGAAAACCTTGTCCTCTTCACTTATCAGGCTATCCAAATTGATGCTCAGCAGTATTCCCGAGAGGTACCATACATTGTCCTATTAACATGCTACATCTTGATCAGGTTTAAAGTGCATATATGGGGCATATGCAGCAACATCTCAAATATATTAGCAGTTTTCCAAATAAAATGATTGTTTGTTTGTCATTCAGATACCTAATAAAAATGCAAATTCAAGGATAAACAGTTAACATCGCCACAAGTTTGAGTCATTAAGTTTTCACGGCTAGTGACTCTTATCACTATCATCATGCATTGAAAGAAAAAGAAAATCCAGACATATAATTGATCCTAAAATTCATGTTTTTCATCCGCATAAAGTGATAGAATGAGAAAATTCAAACTCACAGTCGTAATATCGCTTCTCCAGCCTTTTATACCCAATGGCCTGCGCAACGTCAATGGGGCGGCCGGGAGGGTAAGACCGCTGCCGGAATCCCCATAACCCAAAAAAGAACTGCCTTGCCCAATCCCAAAACTTGTCGTCGGATTCCTTCTTGGTCTTGATTGCCTTCCTCGGCATTGGCCGGCCATCGAGCCCCGGGACATGCGGCAGCTTCTTCCACAACTTCCTATCCTCCCACCGGTACGGGTGCTCGTTCTCCTTGAGCTCCATCTCATTCATTATGTCAGCAATCTTCTCAGCGCGGCGGAGGAATTGAACAACAGGGCTGCTATTGAAGCCATCCCACCACTGTTTGTTCTCCTCGATCTCCTCCTGGGTAGGGTTTTCCTTCTTAACTATGAACGGGTCCTCGGTGATGATGCGTTCCACCTCAGGCGTGTGCCGGTAGTCAGGGCGGTGCTCGCACTCCCACCATAACTGCTCCAGCATCTCAGTGAGAGGGCCCTTAGGCTCCTCCGGTGTCGGAGGTGAGGAAGAGGATGAGGAGGAGATCGAGGGGTTGGGATTAGGGTTTTGGGTGGTGTTTTTGGAGGATAAATTACGGCTACCGATGAAAGCGAAGGACGGCACGGCGGGGACGGGTTTCGGTGGTTTGGAGAACCAGTTATCGCCGAACCAGCCAAGATTCATGGACGCCATTGATGGAGAAAATGGAGGTCGGCGGCGATCGAAGAGGATAAGAGAGACGGACTAGTGCGGGAGCGAAGTGAGGGAGACGAACCCTGGTCTACTGCCTCGCCGGAACACTGTAAGGACCTTGCTTGTAAACGGGTTAGTGGGTTACCCGTGAAGTTTTTCGGATCAAAGAGAAAACCCGATAACCCGTTTTGTGCCCTTCTTATCGGATCACTTTTAAACCATGCCCAGTAAGATCCGAATCCGAAATAACCACATGAAATATCTGAATTATGGACATGCAAAATAAAATATAACTGTTTTTTATATATAAATGTGAAAAAAAAAAACCAATCCAAAAGATCAAAAGAGACATACTAACACAGAAAAACAAAACGTTCACTAGAGATGGAGGTGATAAAACACAAACGATAATCGAAAACAATTGAAGATTATTGCATCAAAAGTTAACTGTAAAAGTCTAGTCAGGGAGGATCACTTGATAAGCTACTTGGTTCTTGTTAAATATTGGCTTGATATCCTTGTGATGAAGCCAAAATCTTGATCTCTTTTAATCCATGATCTGCAGATTGCTTCTATTGTTTATATAGGGTTATGTTTGTTGGGTGTTGTGTAATGAGAAAAAGAGAAAGATAGAGAGGGTGAGTTCTCTTGTATTTGGAGAGTGAAAAAGAGTGGTGTAGAGGAGAGCTCTTGTTCTCGCTTAATCTCATTAAAAGCAAGGTAAGACCCTTGTTTTTGAGGTAAAGGCTAGTCCTGAGAGCTTAGTAATCCTCTTGTGGTTTTATGCCTATTTTTTATACTCTTGTACTCTTGTTATCCCCCATGATATAGTGAAGCATTGTTTCTCCCCGGATGTAGAGCTTGTTCTTAGCCGAACCACGTTAAATTGGTGTCTCTTACTTTATTCTTGTGAGATTGGTTGTATGTTATCCTTGCATTGCCCATTCATTGTGTGATTGCTAGGTATTGTGATATTGCACACCAAGTGTTCGACGAATTGCCACACTAGTTCCGCGCTTCCTCACGCGCAACAATTCTTCAAATGTGGGAAGTAGGGGACGCACTAAATTAAGATTTCTTTTGATCGTTCAGAATGACTCCTTGAGGGTAGCCTTATGAGTAGCGATGGACTCCTTGAGGGTAGCCTTATGAGTATCCATCGCTGGATTTATCAAATCAAATAGCATATGATCAATTTTGCATAAAGTCAAAAGATAAGAAGATACTATTAACGAGAAATTGCAGTTGTTTTGTTTAATCAATATGTTCCACCATACCGCATGAATGAGGAGATTTTCTAAGTCAAAACAACTATTGGTTCAGTTCTACGAGTGGCCCAAATAGACCAAACCTCTTCGAGGATGGCCGATACATTTGGATATTAAAAAAGACAAAATAGTGTGTCCATATTCTTTGTAAGTACATTCCATTAACAAATATTACGCAGTATCTACCACTTAGCAGAGAACACAATGAGTTGTGGAAATACAGTTGTATCCTTTTTAGCTAGATCTTTTACGGTTAGCACCTTGTTTTCTAAATAATATATATAACTATTTAGTTTCTTTCTTTCTTTTATTATTCAAAATATAATTATTGCACCCAATCACGCCCAATCCAAATGCACACAAAATGTCTTTTCCCCAAAAAGAAATGGGCCATTAACAGGCCAGACAGGCAAACAGGCCTCCATGTCTGCAAAAGAAACCAAATTGTGGTTTGTCCTCGTAATCTTATGTAGTTATGTCTAACCATTTTTAACAATCATCATTCATATAATTTATCGTTTAGGTTTTTATAATACAATAGTTAAACCCTGATTATTAAACCTATAAAATAATAATAATAAAAGCACATGTTAATTATCAAAGAAAAATAATATATTGTCCAGCAAAAGTTGTATTCGAATAAGCTAGTCTTTCTAACACCTTAATCTCATTGAGTTTTTAGGTTATGAGTTGGGTGCTAATTTAAAAGATCAAAAATGCATTTTAAAAAGTTATTTATGTGCAGAATGAGATTTTTCTGTTTTTGTTGATGAAATGTGACAAAACGTATGGCAGAAATGTGTATATGTATGAAGTAAACTTAACAAACCACTATACTCTCACCTTATATATATATATGAGAGGATTTTATATATGTTTTCACAATGTGCCAAAAGTAGCCATCAATCTCTCTAGTTTGTCTAGTTTGTTGTGAACGAGAGTTTGCTTCATCATGGATGTGAAATTTCCTATTATTAACTCACCAATGACGGTGCTCATGGAGAACCGATTTATAAAGCTATGATATATAACCCTAAATTTTTTACGCTATATATATAAGAAAATAATGATTGTGATTTGATTCATATATTTTTTTTAAAAAAAAAAATCAACCAAATAAGCAAGCATCTTCCAGGCCCAAAGGACACCATGAGATTTATATCTTAATCAAAAGTGTCCCAGATGACCCTAAAGAGATTTAAATCTTAGTCCAAGGAATGTGGACAGTAGTAGTAATAATAATAATAATAATAATAATAATAATAATAATAATATCCTTGAAATATTGTGATGAAAGAGATGGCTTGCAAGAGCTATATCAGCAAAATAAAAAATAATTAGTACCTAACTCCAGTTTTCTTTCCTTCTACGCTACCATGAATCGCTCCATGATATAAATCTTTTACATTACACACATTATAATTAGCAAAGAAAAAAAAAACACTGTATCACGGGGAAGAAAAAAAGAAAAACCATTAAGATATATTACTGTCAAGGTTATTTGGACAAGACAATATACATTCATAATGAATGTAGATCAATTTTATGTTGTAAGGGATCTGTATTCTTATATATGAACACATAATTATTTGTTATTTTACCAATAGTCTCGGTTAACTAATTACCCTTAACAATAGATTCAATAAAAACATCTAACACCTCTAGTCCAAATATCGAAGTACCCATTTATCCATCAATTCACTCCTGATTAATCATCACCTCGAAAAAGTATTTCTTTACAGAATCCTCTAGTCATTAGTTTGTTTTTGTGTTGTTCTACCATATTTATAGTTTTTTCATATGTTTTACTCTACTGTATTTTTTTAAAATAAATTAATGTTTTATTTATTAAAAAAACACTTTGATTTTATCCTTTTATTGTATTATAGTGTTTTATTTTTTGTAATAATAGATAAATCACAACATATATTAAAATAGAAAACTCCATAATAACGCCACATAGAAAAATACAACAGAAATATAAAGAAGGTGGGCATCCATCCGGGATCTAACCAAGAGTAATAAGCCTACGTGCATCTTGTCCTTGATCTGAAGGCTCGGAATTCATTAATTCTTTGCTTGTCACCTCAATTCAATTGAGATAAGACATTGAATGAAAATGAATACCCTTTTGTTTTGTTTCAGGTGAGATGGCACACCAAGTCAGGGATCTTTCTTTTCTCCATCCTATTAATTAAACCTATAATAATAATAATAATCCATGCATTGCATGCATGCATGAATGCACCGACAACTGTTACAATAACACCTGCAGTATTTTACTGTTAATCTTTTCATTATTGGTTCTCAAGTGTGTCATCGTCATTCCTTTGTTTTTAACCATGTCCTTTTTGTAATTTAAATTATTTATTTATTATTTATTTCTTATCAAGGGGACAAGTTAATGCTTGACTCTGGCCTCTATTTGATGAAATGTCTCACTTGGTACCATGGCTTGTTCCCTGTCACCTTATCATGCAATATGTTAGCTTACCTCATTGACTAGCTTAGCTCCTTTTGAATTCCATCTTTATTTTCGGCGCAATATATACATATATATTAATATATATGTGTGTACATGCTTTGTGAGGAAAACATTTATTTGATGATTTTGACTAAGCTTATGGTGTTTGTATGACTTTTGATTTATTACTTTGTTGATTTGAAAATAATGATTTTGGTGTTTTAAAAAAAATGGTTTTAAGCATTTTAACAATAAATAAATAAATACACACGCACAAGTTTGATTAATTTTTGGGACACAGAATTATATAAAATGAATGAAATGGAAAAAAAAAAAATACCATCTAAGGCATTTTTTAGGCAAATTTTAAAATATTAATTTTATAAAACTAATCACTAAAAATTCCATGAAAAAGTGTCAATTAAAAAAAATCACATATCATCCGTGATTAAAAAAAATTATAAGCTACATAAAATTGGAGATAAAATATACAAAATGTGTCAAAATCCACTGCTGGTGAAATTAGGTCAAACAAAACAAAAGAATTGAAGTGGACATCCAAGAGAAAATTACAAGAATTTTGATCATTCCTCTGAAGTGATGTTAATATTACTAAAAAAAATCAACCACTTAGCCTGAATGCACAATTAGAGTCTAGTCACCGAATATATATAGTGGTGAAGAGTAAAATAACTTATTTTTTCGGTTGATGGTTTTCATCAAGGATTCTAATTTAGGCATTTTTAAGTTTAAGCTTCAAGGTATATATATAGATCCCATTCATATTATATATTTAATTTTTTTTAAAAAAATTATTTATGAAAACGAATTGGTGTTACGACCGTTTAGATTAATCTTTCCCGACCTTTTTACTCTTGAGATTTGTGAAATAACTGATGGTACTTATGATTAAATAAAGAACATTGTTAAAAAAAAAAAGAAAAAGAAAATGAGAATAAACATTGGATTGTGTGACATGAAGAACAAATTTCCCAAGCTCCAAAATCTTTAATCACAAGTATCTGAACATAAAAAGTCCATGAAATGGATCCAAAAATGATGTAAAAATTTGACATCTTTGCACTAAAAACGGCCACCTGAAAAAGTGAAGGTTCAAATCATCATGCTCTCTTGGGGAGAACAAATTCTTTTGCTGTATTAGCCCTCCTCATCACTTAATTAAAGACAATAAAAAAAAAGTCCGATGATCAATTATTAATAAAACTCGCATTTTATTTTTTTAGTATTTCAAAATCATAATTAAAAATTATAAATACAACCAGTTTTTGTCGGCAAAGATGTTAAGTCGAGAATTCCGATAAACTTTAAAATCATGATAATCATTCATTCAGATACTACCTAAAAATTTTTAGTAACTCCTTAGAATTTCAAATTTATTGCGATTTAATTTTTTTTATTTATTTTTCTTTTAACATGTCTTTAGTTGATGATGTGACAATTCATATGAAATGCATGATGCCGAATTCATAAATAAATTTACTACTTTCATCTTGTTATATAATAAAATATATATATATATATATAATTTGAATTTTATTTGGTTAGTTTTAAATTACAACAAAACAATTATATTTTAACAAATATAAAATTACATAATTAATTTCATAAATTTTAAAACATTTCTATCATCAATAGCCAATCAAAATTCACAAAATTAAAATTAAAAATTAGATTAGTTTGCTAAACCATCAAAATTGGTATATTTTTAAAAACTAGAAAAAGAAATTAGTGAGATAGAAAAGGGTGGGGGCCCAAATGTCAAATCCGGGTGAGAGATCCGGATGTCGGCGACCGAGTTGACACCGAGTCAAACGGGGGAATCGGGTCCCACCCAACGTGGATCATCCCCGTATTTCTCGCCCAGCCACAAGTTCCCAACCTCTCTTTCTCACCTGCCGTACGATCATCGAATTGACGAAACTACCCCCGCACGTTATTTATTTTTACTGCCGCACCCAACGCGCTCGCCGCCATAATTCCATCATCATGATGATTGCCAACGTTTGGCGGGAAAGACATTTTTGCTTACGTGTCATGCCAGCTGGCACTTGTGACTCCCTTTTATGATAATAATAATAAGTTAAATATAAGTTCAATTATTACATGAAACAATTCTGATAAAATGTGAGAATTTTTTTATGTTTAGTCATAAAATTGAGTTTTTTTTCTTTAATTTTTAATTTTTAATGTAGTTGATGTCTTTCTTTAAAAAGATAATAATTATTAAAAAAAAAAAGAAGAAGAGGAGTTAATTAGTGGATTGCTTTAAACACATCAGCTTTAATTTGCTGATGTTGCTCTTGCCTTTGTTTTTGCCATGTTTTTATTAAGTTAATTATGAAGATGATTTTAACTTTGATATATCAATGTGGTTTATTTTATTTTATTTTATTTATTTATTTAAAAAGAATAAGATCATGAGTGTTTCTTTTTTCTCCTTTTTTTTTAACACTCCATTGACAACCAAGCAGCAGCTAATCTTTAAATGAATCAGCACAAACAAAGATCAATCATGTTTGATAATACATTTCAATTGATTGATGTGAGATGCTTTCTCTTAATAATATAACTTTGTTTTAGATCTTGTTAACATGACAAATGATCTAAATAAAAGCTACATATATATATGCTAGCTACCTAGCTTGTCCTTGAGGATCAATATTGCCAACAAAACCTCAACTTAGGCCTTTCATTTTCTCATTGTTTCTCCCAGATCAGAACCTTCAATATAACGACAACGATATATAAATATTAACCTCATGTAAATCTAAACATTGTTTTCAATCTTATTAATATTTATGTATATAATTCTTTATATTTCTCATTTTAGTCTTATTCTAGAGTTCAATATATATAGGTTCACTTGCAAAAATGCAACCATATATATAGATATAAATATATAAATATATATATACAGTATCATCCAAAGGCATCTGATGGTCCTCAAGTTCTACATGTTTTGTTATTTTACATACTTATAGTACGATTCCTTGGACATTTATCATGAGTATGTCCCAGTGTTTATTCCTTTTGTCTTCATAGTGGCCCTGTTTATATATATATTATGCATCAAGATACTGATTTAACCATTATATAAATAATTAAAAGTATATTAATATTAGCAGTGTACTTTAAGCGTGCTTTCACCGCTTCATCACTTTATATACATATATATATATATTTCTCAATTAATATCATTGTACTTCATAATGCATAATCAAGTAACTAGTTTAATTTCTACTCAAAGAGTTTCAAATGAGTATTAAAAACATTATAATGTGATGCTAAATTAATATTGCGTGAGGACTACCGCACTTGGAATATAATAAGATGGAATGAGTCTTGTTATGTAAGTGTATTAATTGGTGCAATCATAGAATTAATGAATGCTCTAGCTTATCATGAATGATTTATTATTAATTAACAAATGAAAATATCTTAAATGAGTTCAAAACTCGAAAAAATTTGAGGACGTACAAGTGATCATCCCACGCGTGATGGAAATTTTTATCATTAATGATTGTGCTAATCATTGAGTCATTTTTAGATCTCTATACCACCAACACCATCTACCACCTTCTTATATTTTATATTTAAGAAGTTGCTATTCCACCTGATAGTCACCATGAGTCAAAAAAAACTTTAAAAAATAAAAGTATACATTTGTTAAATAGTCTAATTAGATAGCTATATATTATATATAATGAATTTAAATTTCATTAAGTTAGTTTAAGATATATAAATTAAGAAGTACATTTGTTTTTTTGAAAAAAAGAAAGATGGATTGATAACCTACAAATATTTCTATGCATGAGAATGTTAAAAACTAGCTGTAAATAAAAGAGTAACAATTCTAGGAACACAAATTAACCACTATATATAGAGGAAGAACACGAGAAGATTAATATAGACTAATTAAGTGAGCAACACTATGGTCATTATGATCATATTGTTTGTTGTTCAATCTTTATTGGATTTTGGCTTTTCAAGTCCAAACTAAATCAATAAACAAGGAAATTCATTGAGAAAAATAGTTAGTAATTAAGAACAGAATGCATGGTTTCAAGAGTACTTACTTACAGCACAACAAAGAGTACATATTCACGTGGAGTTAGATGAAATAAAAATAGGAAAAACACAGAAGAAAAAAACGAAAAAGGCTCTCAAGAGTAGATAAACAGTGGAATCAACAAGCCATGGAAGTACCATGTGAAAGCAAGTCATTAATTGAGTCCTTCGTACCACTGATTTTAATTAATTAACTTTGATTGTATCCTAAGCAATGATCTAGCTGCTAAATAATAAGCTGTTTTTTTTATTATTATTTCTCTAATTTGGTTGTGAAATTAATTTTGAGGAATGTAATGAAACTTTTAAAATACTAATAATAATAACAATAACATTTCCTCAATTTGTATGAAATATATATAATCCCAGCAGGTAATCTTCACAAGCTCACACACACCAACTTGTCTTTTCACTTCCTCACTCAATAAATCATGATTTGTTATAACATTTGCCTCTATATTTATAACACAAAATTAAAGAATTAAGAAAGTAATTAATAATATATAATGTTGAAGAAGAAGAAGTGCAGGTAGTAGAGTAGTAAATTAGTAAGATGAAGGGTGGGGTCAACAAGTTGAAAGTAAGCAGTACAAACAATAAATAGAGAGGTTCATAGTTATGGCAGAGACCAAGAAGACAGAATGAAAAGAAGATGATGGGACCTGAGCATGGTGGGGGTTTGCGGCCTTTTATCTATCTTATCAGTTATCATCCCTTCTTTCAATCCACATTAATTCTCATACTACTTAGCACTTCTCAAGATTAATTAATTAACTCTCTCATATTTCTCAACAAGAAACAACACCACATTATATATATTTGTACTTATAATTCAATTGTAAGTCTAGAACACTGTCACTATATAAATATAAATATTAAAAGGAGTGAATATTATTGTGTGATGCGGGGATGATGTTAGCAATGGCAGAAGAGAAGAGAAGAGAAGAGTGAGTGCACGTGTGCTGCTGGCTGAGAGTTTGAAGAAAAATGGGGACCAGGCATGAACAGTACATATATGGAGATGTAGAAACTAGAAAGAGAGAAGAAAGATTGAAATTTTTGGGGTGCAAGTTCCACATTTTTTGAGCAAAATGAAAATCTCCATTCAGTCATGATCATGTGAATTTTAATTATATAGTTCTATATAATTAAATTCCAAGAAAACAAAGAGAACAAAGAGAGAGAGAGAGAGATAGAAAGAAAATGAGAGAGAGATCAAGAAGCAGAAGAAGCACCAGGTTGATGATCATCTGAGTTTGGAGCAGTAGCAGCATCAGCAGTAGCAAGAAGAGGAGGAGGAGGAGCAGAAGAGGAGGAAGCGGCGGTTGTGGTGGCGGCGGCGGCGGAGGAGGAGGAAGAAGGAGGAAGGCGTTTCCGCTTCTTCTTCTCGTAAGGGATGCCACGAGCGCGAGCTTGGGTTTCACGGACTTCACGGAGATAGATGCGGACAGCGCGAGCGGCAAAAGGGTTGGATTCAGGACGGCCACCGGATTCCTCGAAAGCAGCACGGAGACGGCCGATGAGAGCGTCGAGAGAACCCCAGGCTTGGCGGAGAGGGCAAGAACAAGGGGCTGGAGGGTTGGGGTTGGAGAAGTAAGGGCAAGAAGAAGAGTGAACCTTAGTTTTGCCGAACTGGTCTAGATATTTGAGGAACTCGATGACATGAGCTCCGCTGCAGCGTGAGAGAGCTAGTGGTGGTTTGTGATTCCTCAAGTATTGCTGGAAAGTGTTCCAATCTCTTCTTTTTTGCGCTTCGTACCTACTTGGTTGCTGTTGTTGTTGCTGTTGATGTTGCTGTTGCTGTTGCTGTTGATGTTGTGAAGAAGAGGAAGAAGAAGGAGGAGGAGGAGGAGGAGTAGGAAGAGAAGGATCCATGGAAGAGATGGAGATGGAGTACTCAGGGATCTTTTTTCATGGTAAGGGAGAGAGAGAGAGGGGAGAGAGGAAGGAGGAGAAGGAGGAGGTTAAAAGGGAAGGGGGTGATGGAGGAGGTGGGGATGGCCCGCCATTGGAGATGAAGATGGAGATGTGAGAGCTGGGGATGGGCAGCAGCAACACACACGCTTGTTGAATAGTTAGATGCTGCTGCTTCTACTTGATGAGTTGGAGACTTGGAGTTAGAGTTGGAGATAGACAAAAGGAAAACTCACATTCTTTCTTGCTTACTATTTACCCTCATTCACACATTCATTCAGTCATTTGTGTGTGTGTGTGTGTGTGTGTTCAATGTTCATAACTTCATATATAAACTTTGTTTTATAATTTATTTTAGTATTATAATATTAAAAAAAAAGAGGAAGAAATTTTGACCCTCATTTAAGTAGGGTATTATTTTAGTGATTATATATGGCAAATTGGTGAATTTTATGGGGAATTAATTAGTTGGATTATGGTGTGTTTTTTAATAGTGTTTTTAAAGATTTTAGAATTTTTTTTTTAATTTTAATGTTTGTTTATGTTAAATTTTATGTCTGTGTACTTTTTAGTTAGAGTATAATGTGTATATATATGTATATATTTGTGGAGTTACGGTCAAACTAGAGGTCTTTTGTTGATTTGGTATACCTCATGTGAAACTCCATTTAGTGGTCATATATAAGGACAAGGTTATCATTCAAAGTTGTATTTATGGAATTATGTTTTAAAGAATAATATTAAATTTTTTTACTAGAAATAAATTAATGATGTTTTTGATTCGGGGTGACATTTTAATTTTGAGAGAAATTAGGAGTAATTTTTTTATAAAAGAGATGTTTTAGGAAATTCTAAAGTTTAGACTTAAAATATAAGTTTTATTATACATGATTAATTAAAACTTAATTATACAATTTGTGAGGTAATGCCAAATACCTAGTGCAGTGAAAGGCATGTGAGCATGTATAAAAAGAAAGAGGATCAAATCCCCCGTAATTAGACTTGTAGCAACACTATGCAATAGCACAGAAATAATGTAAAACTACGGTTCACTCATTGTTCATTGGTTTCCTTACAAGAGGAGCTATATTTTTCACTTCTCTGTGGTTGTAGGTTGCAGAGCATGAAAATTTTGCCATTGTATGGTTATAATTTTTGAAATATAATATTGAGTTCACTTGGCAGCCCATCATTGGCATGCATATTGCATGCTCCATATGGTAAATCCCTACGGTGTCATTAAATTACCATAACTGGTGCACCACTTTCCCTACATATTTTTTTGACAAACTTTTTACAGGGCGATGCTTGCTTGTCACCTTTGTACTAATAAAAATAAAATAAAATAAATAAAAAAATAATAAAATCGTGAGGCAATTTATCTTTAATTGTGTACATATATGTTTAGTCCAATGCAATCCACAAAAATAAGAAAGCTAATAAGAATGAAGTTGATCATGTTCACAAAAAAAAAAAAAATTTGTTTATTTTATTGAATATAATTTGTTAATCACAAGAGATTTGTTCTGAAATGTCATCTAAAATCCATTTTTCCATTTTATTTTGTCGGCCCACTTGAGACTCCGAATATACTTATGTTTAAAAATATTTAACATCATATGAATATAATTATGTTTAAAAATATTTAACATCATATATATATATAATACAATTAAATGTTGGAGTTGCTAGCAAATACTCTATTTTTTTGTTGGGTTGTCATAAAGTTTCCTACTGTAACTAATTTGGACCATATGTTTAAAAGAAACTTAAATTCTACAATGCATAACATACGTTTTCCCTTTTAACAAAAAAAATTAATAATAATAATAATATTACAATTATATATTCAGACATGTATTTTTTTAAAAAATAAAAATAAAAAAAAAACAACCCATAAAATTGGTTTCAATACCGTACAAGTCTTTGTAATTGTGTATTTTTTTTCATTTTAATCTTTGCAATATTTTTAGATATAATTAAGTTATCATATTTAGTAGAGTTAGATCATTCTAGTCTGCGGCGTAGATGGGCAAGTGTTCCGCCAAAAAAATATTACAGGAACTTAATTATACCTAAAAATATTGCAAGGACTAAAAAGGTAAAAAATACACAATTACATGGATATGTCTGGCACTTATATCCGCAAAATTTTCTTTGAAGATTAATGTTTGAGAGAATATTTTATAGACTCTTACCAATATTTCAGGGCAACAGTATAGTTAAAACTTAATTCACTTATAAACACATTTTTAATTATTAGTTTATGTTTGGATTGTGACAATGGGAACTCGTTATCTTGGTCACTAATCTTTTCCTCTTTGATGCAAGTAGTTCAATTCAAGGATTGATCATGGAATTGATTTCCAAAAGAAGGATACTAATTTGGGCGAAATATATAAAGAATTAAATAATTTTATTAAATTTCATTAAAAAAAAATCGAGGAAACAATTAATCATGGCTCTATATGAATGAATGAGCTTCCAAGGGCACTTGAGTTTATTTTTTTTTATTTATTTTTTTTTAAAAAAAAGTGGATAAACCACATATATTAAACCGCAGAAAGAACACACA
This sequence comes from Dioscorea cayenensis subsp. rotundata, assembly GCF_009730915.1. NCBI lineage: Eukaryota > Viridiplantae > Streptophyta > Magnoliopsida > Dioscoreales > Dioscoreaceae > Dioscorea > Dioscorea cayenensis. Next base: position 21,857,009 of record NC_052488.1, read on the forward strand.
GGATCCAGGAAACAAAAACAGCAACAAACCCACTAGCTGTGGATCAAAAGCAACAAAAATAGAACAAGAGCAGAAACAAAAAAGGGAACCAAGAGGTCCCCACCGGACAGAAACAAAGATCCGCTATCCAGCGCCCTGATCAGTATGAGCCTCCGGAGGTGGCACACCAGCGAACTCCTCCGTCTGCGAGCCAGCAAACTCCAGGCTGCGCCTGACAATCGATATAGGGCCTTCCAATTTCTCCTGAATGCTCACCGAGGCAGCTGAGAACCAGGATAAGAGCATACGATTAATCTTAAAACATAAACTGTTCACAGGCATCACATTAGCATTAAACATGCAATCATTACGAGTAAGCCAAATGTTCCAAACAATCGCCTTAACCACTAATTCCCCAAAAATTCTAACGCCAGACAAGCGAGAGGTTCTCCAAACACCCCAGACAATGGAAAAAGATCCAGGTGGCTCCGGCAGCCGAAGAGTCCGCCCAAAATATGCCCACACCTGTTGAGCAACCGGACAGAGTAAAAAAAGATGATCAACAGATTCCATGTTCTCATGACAAAGCACGCAGGTAGCAGTAGGTAGGCGGTTGCATCTTCGTTTGGCCAGGTTTTCCAATGTCAGAATTTTGTCCTTCCACGCTAGCCAATTGAAGAGGTTGATCTTCTTTGGGCAGATGCTACTTGATAAGTGCTTGAGTAGACATATTTTTATATATGTTTTACATGCACTGAGCATCATTTTTACTATGGTTTATGTCTCATATTGTGTATTTGGTGTTCTTTTATGCATATAGGTTGTGAATGACTTGAAGAGTAAAAAGGAAGCAAAGATGGGCTATAAAGACATAATGTTGGGAGTTCTTGTTCAATTCAAGGACCAAGACACGAGAGGAGTTGATAAACATGGAGATGTGTGCCAACTTCCAAGAAGATTCAAGTCAATTCACTAGTTGGAAGGGCACAAAAGGCAGCCCACATCATCATTTTTCCTTCTCTTTGTGAAGATTGCACGACCTCTCAAAGATACGTCGATGAAGAAAAGTTTTTATAGCCTACCACATGGACGTGTGCCCGGACATGTGGCCTCAAGAGAAGATTGTTTATCATCGCGTTTGTGGAAATCATCGTAGCGAAAGTCGTCGTAGCGTAACCATCGTAGACGACCATCGTAGCAGACTCATCGCTCACGCGCCCGCGAAATTCCGCGCGACCGCTGGAAATTCTCGCAGCCACGCGGGCGTGGAAAAATCCACGCGGCGTGGGGGCACGTGACAGACGCGTTGTGAGGCCTATAAATAGCCGTTTTGCCCTATTCTTTCTCATCTTTTGTGCGGCTCTTGAGGGGTGAGACGGCTAGGGTTTGGAGAGGAGGTCTTTGCGGCTTTGGAGGTGCTTCATCACCAACTTTGATCGATTCCTCCTCCGTCATAGCATCAAGGAAGCCACCGGTGAACCTAGCTTCGGAGTGGGTCCTTCAAGACGTCGAAGCTCTCCATCAAGGCCATCAGTTCATATATAAGGGGGTTTATTTCTATGGTTTTTAATGTACTTTCATTCATTGATGGTGTGTTTTTGTATGTTGCTCCATGGAGGGCTAAAACCCCTAGAGGGTATTTGGGCTTGTGAACCCTAGGATTCTCAACTTTTTGTGGATTTGCTTTTGTGTTTCTATTTAATCCGAGTTTGATTAAGTTTCATTCTTGAATGTTTAATGCTTGCTTGCCTTATTGATCTTATGGTTATTTGGTTTGCATGATTTGTTGCCTTAGTGGGAGAGAGATCTCCATTAGGGTTAGAACCTCAAGATTGAAGAGGGTTGAGAGGGTGAGTCATGAGATAGTGAAGTGTCCCCTTTCCCTCCGATTGGTGTATTCTATCTCCATTCCCTAAGCTCTATGCAACCATATTTGGTGGGAGGCGTGAGATTGCTCGATTTCTCCGCGGGACCTTGTAGGGGGTTAGGATCCTTCACGGGAATTAGGGTTGGATCAATCTTTAGGAATTGGATACACGTTTGGAATCCCTAGAGTGCTTTTGCGGTCGTATGTGGTGCGAGGTGTTGAGATTGAGCGATTTCTCCACCGGGACCTCGTAGGGGACTAGTATCGGTGATCTAGAGATAGACCCGATTATGTTTGGATCTCCACGACTTAACTTACTCATCATAGAAACACTTTGCTTATCCGCTACCCTAATACCCGAATCCTAGGGGGAGCATTGCCCTGAATACCCCACTTTTACTCGATTGAGATTCTCCTTCCATTTTACCCTTGCATATTCGTCTCCGTGTTCATCTCTTTGCACATTAGATCACCACACTATCCTATTATCATTAGGCTAGATAGCGAGAGAAGAAGTTAGTACTAGTAGCCCCTGCTCCTCGTGGATTCGACTACCCACTCACCGGGTATTTATTACTTCGACACCCGTGCACTTGCGGTACACACACGCATATTCGGACGTGTCACTACTCCAGAAGAACTTCGCGACAGGACAACGCACACCCCCATCACAAATGAAGTTATAGAAAGATTTCACAGAGAACGCGCCGTTACCGGTAAGCCTCCAAATTTTCTTGTCAGGTGCAGAACTGTTAGGGGCCCTCAAAGTATCTCTGATCAGATTCAGCTCAGGAGAATAAACGAACGGAGGCTGCTCCAACAGAGCACTCAGTTCCCGGATTGAACCGTTAGGGTGTAGGCAACTGGCAAACCTATCCTGCCACAGGAACCTAGGAGCTCTACCGTCAAGCCATTGATCTTTCCAAAAAAGCGTTTCCCATCCCGACTGAACATTATGCGCAATACAGCTACGAAACGCCGGCAGGCAATTAAGAACACATTTCCAGAAAAAAGAGATCCGACCAGTAAGCCTGGGGAACATATTCCAGCGATTCATCCCATAATTAAATTGAATAACCTCCGACCCACACCAACCGGGAAAAGTTAAGAATTTCCACCACCATTTCCCCAGCAACGCCTGATTAAAAGTGTCAATTCCAAGGATGCCCCAACCACCCTGGTCGCGCGGGCGACACAAGTTTGTCCAGCTCACCAATCGACACCCGGGATGATCCAAGTCAGACCTCGACCACGTAAAAGTCACGCCCTAATTTGGTCGATGCGCTTAACCACCCAAAGCAAAGGCAAACCGAAAACAATGACATCCAAAGAAGTGGGAATCGCCGAAAAGCACGGAATTGACAAGAGTAAGTCTACCCCCGAGCGACAGGTAGCGAACCTTCCAAGCCGACAGCCGTCTCCGGATCTTAAGAATGAGACTTTCCCAGCTCTTGCTTACGAGGCCCTACGTCCCGAAAATGAGGATACCCAAATATAAAACGGGGAGAGTGCCCATCGCACAGTTTAGCGTCTCAGCCGCCGCGGTGCCAGGCAAGACGCCCACCTTATTCGAATACAAACAAGTTTTGGCGAAATTAGTCTCCAACCCCGTCAAACCTTCAAACACATAAAGCATAAGCTTCACCACCCTTAGGTCCTCAATCCCACCCGTAGTAATAACCAGCAGATCATCCGCATAATGGAGGTTGCACCTACTACCGAACTCCCCCAGAGGAACACCAACCAACACTTTGGTGTATAAGGCATGCCGAAACATCGAATTTAAGACATCCATTACCAGCGCAAAGAGAAGGGGGGAAAGGGGGTCGCCTTGACGCAGACCTCTACGGTACCGGATGTAGCCCATCGGAGACCCATTAATAAGAATCGAGGCCTTAGAAGAGCATAGTAGGCACTGGATCCACTCCACCCATCTGACCCCAAATCCCCTAGCCTGTAAAAGTTCCAATAAAAAGTCCCAGTCCACCGTGTCAAACGCCTTCGCAAAGTCAACTTTCAGAATGTGCCCAGCAGAGTGATTTTTATGCATACTGAAAATCAACTCCTCTGCAGTGGCAATGTTATCGATGATACATCTCCCTTTCATGAGCGCAGATTGTTCACGCTCAACAAGCTTATCCATGACCTTGCCTAACCGGCAAGCTAACATCTTGGAGATGATCTTTACAGTAGAATTAATTAAATTGATAGGTCGAAAATCCCCAAGCGACGCAGGAGTGTCTACCTTAGGAATGAGCACAATGTTTGCCCAATTAATTCTTTCGAGATTTGCCTTTCCCGCAAAAAAATCCTCATAGAGCTTCCATAAGTCGTTTTTGGTTAATTCCCAGAATTCCCTAAAAAATACCAAAGGGAAACCATCCGGCCCCGGTGCTTTGTCTCGCCCCAACTCAAAAACCGCACATTTAAGCTCCTCCATCGTGAACGGCCACTCCAAAGAGGACAGATCAACTTGAGACTTGAAGGCAAACAGCTTCCTGAGGTCCACTTTAAGCCCAAAAGCTCTCGCACTACCAAAGATCCGAAAGAAATGGTTCTCAAAGGCTTTCCCTAACTCACGTGGCTCCTCAGTATGGATCCCTTCCACCTGTAAAGAATGAATAAAGTTCCTGTTCCTGCGTCCATTGGCTACCGCATGAAAAAATTTCGTGTTCTCGTCTCCTTCCTTTAGCCAATGTAAGCGAGACCTTTGTTTCCAATAAAGCTCCTCCTGTTGTCTAATAACAGCAAGGCTCTCCAGAATCGAGCTCTCTTGAAGCAACTCAGAGGGCGTCAACTCTCTAGATTCCTTAACCGTGTCCATTTCATCAAATTCATGCATCAAGGCTAACTTACGCAACTTAATAGAGCCGAAACTGAATTTTGCCCACTCCCTCAAGGAAGCCCTCAAGGAGGAAAGTTTTTTAGCAATGACAAAAGCGCCACACCCGTGAAACAGGGAGCCCGTCCACCAATGCTGAACTAAACCATGAAACCCCTCAGTTACGGTCCAAGCCAATTCAAATCTGAAGGTTCGCGGAGTAGCCAAGTGTTGTCCCACTTCCAGTCTAATTGGAACATGGTCCGAACCCAATCTAGGTAAACTCTTTTGAATTAATCGTGGGAAGCGCTCTCCCCACGCACTATTGACCAGAAATCGATCCAGTTTCACCCAAATTGGGTTCGCCTGTCCATTAGTCCAAGTGAATTTCCGTCCCACCGAGGGCGGCTCCCAAAACCCACAGTCCGCCATAAAAGAGTTAGCACATCGGATATCCTCCAAGTTAGGCAAACCGGTAACCTTATCAGACAATGCAAAAATTGCATTGAAGTCACCACATATGATAGAAGGGACCGAAGGTGGCCCCACACAAGCCCTGAGCTCCTCCCAGAAAGCGAGCTTACGGGGTCTAGCTACCGGTCCATAAACCGATGTACAAATCCAAGTCAGGGTAGCCACCTTGTAAGAAAACTCAATGGTTAAGCAAAATTCCCCCACACTTAGCACCCTGCCAGATAAAACCGAACTATTCCACCCAATGATGATACCCCCGGCCGAACCCACCGCAGGCACACAAGCGAAATGGTCAATCCGGCACCCACCGATCTCCCTCCAAGTGGCCTGGGAAATACCGTCCAACTTGGATTCTTGAAGACAACACACATCCGAATGATGAAGGTTAAGAAAATCCTTAACTAGGAAACGCTTAGATTGTTTTCCTAGCCCCCTAACGTTCCACGAAATAACATTCATTAAAAAACTCTAGTTCTCGCAGACCTCCAAGGAGGTCGCCGCTCGGTCCTGAGCTAGGGGGCACGTGATTTTTCTAGATGACGGATATGCATGATATAATCATTAACATTGCCAGAGAATTCAATACCACAAGCATTACAATATTGCAATAATTGAGCATCAGACCAATCGGAAATTAACGCAGGTATAGTAGGCGCACCTTTCAAGTGGTCACCGCTAGGTCCCTTCTTCTTGGTCAATTTCGGGGGATCAATCAGGAACCCTGCCTCTTCATTGAATCTAGACGACGGCTTCTTGTGCCTCTCACTCTTTCTTGTGCCCAGGGCCTTTGCAGAAGAGCCCCCCGCCTCATCAGAGTGAAAACCAGGAAGGATCACCCTCAGGTTCCTTTCAAACTCTGACATGGATTCATCGTAGTCACAATCGCCATTCTCCCGAAACCTTGTCCAAAGAATGCTCTTGAGAACAATCCATTTCCCTTTCTCGTCCCCGAGGGAGTGCTCACATCCACAGAGCTAGTAACCTGATCAATATCCGGGATCATGGCCCACGTTCCAGCCAAAAAGTGCCACTTAAAACCAAAAGGAGGTTTCATAGGTGGTAAGGCTTTCATGTTCAGGAATATATCATTGGATAATCCCAAAGACACATTCAAAGGTCCAGGGTCCAATGTGTGGCCACCCAACTCCCCCAGCCCAACCGAAAGCCCAGAAGCAAACTCAGCAGATCGGCCCACAACATTCCCCACCTCACAGCACAACACAGGGTCAAAATGGTGGTCCACCTGATCCTGGCCCGCTCCTCCTTGGTCCAGATTCAAGCCCAGCCCACCAGCCGAGATCAGAGGGTCTTCTTCCCCCGCCTCGAGATCAGTCAAGATCAGCGGATCAACACCGCTTCCCTCGAGATCTGGTTCCTTCTCAGCTAGCGTACCATCCAACGGCTCAGCAACCCTCCTCGCACCTACGGAAACCTCGGACGTGATCCTCCCAACCTCTCCAGACGCGCCACATGTCAAAATCCGCAACCCAGAAGATTTCTCCACCCATTTCTCGACACCTAGTCTGCTCGGCTCACGCGACGTCGAGGTCGCTTTGCTCTGATGGTGACCCCGCTCGGGAGACCGAGCCTTCTTCAACCCACCGGATCCACCCACGTTCTCCGACCGGACCCCGGTCCGGGAAAAAACCACCGGGTCACCTACCGGGGAGCGGCGCTCAACCACAGTACGAGGAACCTCCGGTGCTATCGAGTTAACCCTGTCGGGGAAGCCAAGCTCAACCTCCGATTCCCGCACCAAGGGAGTAGAAAACCCCGGCCCCGTCAGCTTCGTCTTCCCCTTCGCTCCCGGAGGAATGTTATGCGTGCCTCGGCCACCCACCGGAATCAGTGGTTCGGCTACATCATCGTCAATCGGCCAAAAATACCGGCCAAGAGCTTTGCTAAACTTAGCAAACTCACCTTTATCTGAGGTGATAAGTACCTTATATCTTCTCATACCCAGATTGCACTCCACTTCCATCGGCAATTCTACCCCTCGCCGGCGACGGATCAGCGCCGAGATGAATCTCTTATGTGGAACTGAGGCCTGAGAAAGAATGATGAGCTCTCCAACCGGCTTCAGCACCTCCACTATTATCTCCCAACACCACCCATGCAGCGGGAGGTTCCAGATTAGAGCCCATTGGCCGTCCCCGGAGGCACGGCCATCGGCTCCCAAATCAGCAGACCAAGGAGCAATGTTAAGAGTACAGGGCCCGTCTTTGGTGGCAACCTTGAAGGATCCCAGTTTACACACAGTCTTAACCTCGTCCCGGCTCCCCAGCGGCACCAGAAACGAACATTCATTTAGTGGAGTGATCGGGCCCGCCAGCATGCAATTGAGGACTGTGGGCACCACCTCGAGGACGCTGGTTTCATTGACATAGCCCTCCACGATCGACAGCACCGCCACCTTAGCAAGATCGTTGCGAACCTTCGCGATCTCCGGCGACAGGGAGAGCGAGATCGAAGCCTTGGAGATACGATACTTCCTCGGGAAAATCGGGTCCTGCCTAGCAATGCTCCCACCTTTCGAGGTCCCAGGTACACTAACTGGGCGCAAGGAAGTCTCCTCCTGCACATCCAGCCATTTGGAGCGAACGTGAAGCCTCTTCCTGTGCGGGCTGCTACGTGCACCCCTCGGACATCTAGCAGCCATATGGCCAACGCCCGCACACCTCAGGCAAACGATCTGGTGACGGCACTCCGCCTGTCATTAGTCCTTTGTAAAAACCATGATCAAATCTTCCGTCATCTGGTATAAGAATGCGTGGTGTACTTAAAGAGCTCGCACATATTCAGACACGTAAATTGCCGATATTTATTAAAAAAATAATAAAATTGAGTTTCTTTGTTTTGTAGTTTGCATTCTACTAAAGCAAAAACAAAGGTGGCCAATCAAGTTGGGGATTAGAGGGACAAATTCAATTTCTTTGGCCTTCACCTTCATGTCTTCTTCTCTACATAGCCATTCATTCATGTATTTTTTTTAAAAAATTTGACTTTAAATTCCACAGGTGGATCCCACCCCTGATTGTGATCATGTTTTATTATGTGTATTGAATATGAAAACAAATAATAATAATTATTATTATTCATCTGAAAATAATTATGTGATAAAAAATATTTAAAACATGAGGCAATATATATATATATGCAGTTTCAACTAACTCATCATTATAGTGAGAACAATAGAGCAAATCTAAAATATTAAATTTGTTATGATAGGAAGCTGTGGTTAAAACGTTTTGTTGTTTTACTTGTAATGCTTAGCTTATCATCTTGTCTGCATACATACATACATACATACATACACATATGTATATACATGCATAGAGAGAGAACACGTTCTTGAGGGAAATTTAAAAATCTAGGGACATGAAATATAGGGCATTCCACATGTTTGTGTTCAACTTCTACCTTCATTTTATATACAATATCAAACAATGTTAACCTGTGCCAAACATTAAAAATGCACAGTGAACGACAATAATTTTACAACATTTTTATAAAATAATTATTGTTAAATGATAATTTAATGACTATCATCAAATATCTTTAGAAAATACTAAATCTATGAAAATACATAATTGATCGATGTTTACTCATATATATATATATATATATATATATATATATATATATATAATATACCTGAATGAGAAGTCATAGCAATTATATTTTACGGTTCTCATGCAATGTGATTATTTATTATAATAAGTAATATAAAATTATATCTAATTAAAATTTTTTAATGACATTCATTACGTTATTGAATTACTGAACGTGTTGTTTTGTTTTTGGTACTAATGATTAAAAAACTTTTTTTTTAATTATTTGTTACATTAAAAACTAAATCACATGTTTCTAATAAAATATGAAGTAATTTACAAATTACTGATTGGTTCGAGTAGAAATGGAAATGATATATTTTGATAATACATATAGGATTTATATTAAATTAATATATTTTAATTATCATTAAGTTTATTTTAATTTTATAGGGATTATGATTTAAAATAACATCCGATGAAACAAAGGACTAGAACTCCTTTATTAACTTTACAATGGGGATATTGAGTTGGATTGCTTTAAGTTGATGTGCGAACTTTCAAAATAGTGATTTATTACAAAACTATTATCAGTATATAAGATAGCATTCCAGCTTTTATCTAATTTGACTCATTTAATTAATGCATATTTTATTCATTATATTTTCACTGGATTCTTAATTTCTCTATATGCTTTTTTTTAAGATTATGTATAATCTATTCACTTTCACAAAAGGGCAAAAAGTACATCCTTTGGCGAACTAACATATTCGAACCTCTCTTTTTATTTAATTAAACACACACACACACACACACATATATATATTTATATATATTTATTTATTTACACTATGTACTCTGAGTGATTTGTTTTAGGATGATGAAGTTATAGAGTTCTAGAATTGTAGGCTTATTATTAATTAAACTCATAATTAATACAAAAAAAGGACAAATAATCAAATACCACTAGGCTCTTCGCCAACAACCGATGGCATTAGACCCATTTTAAAACCTAATGAGAAGTGATATTTCATACTTCTCGAATTTTTGGTTTTTAATATTTATTTTATTTGTTTATTTTTATTAAAATAGGAAAACCTTAACAAAGGACAAATAATCTCAATAATTAACATCATCTCATGTTGCATCCCCCCACACTACCTCTAACCTTTTTTAATCATGCAAGTTACCATGCGTTATGGATGCTAGCTAGAAGACACTTAACCTATTCATAAGTAGGCCATCTACATCCTAAGACATACTTACAAACTATCAAGATAATAAATTTTTATAATTTAAAATATAACCAAAGAACTTCACAATTCTATTTTATTGTATCTATTTTCTATTTTGTAACAATGGCAAATATAGATAAAAATAACAATCAACAACGTTTGTAGAATGTTGATAAACAAAATTCTAAAATAAATAAATTAATAATTTTAATAAAAAAAATAAATCATAATTTTATTTAAAAATGAATTAGCTTACAATAAATAAATAAAAGCAATGAGCGAATTAAAATAGAATAAAAGTTTTGAGTCCCCAATTTCATTTGTCGTGAAAGTGAGGTATGATAAACGATATAAACAAACAAACACAAGAAAATAATTGCTAAAGATGAGTCATCTATCAAGAGTTCCATCAAGAAGAACTAGACATAGTAGGCTTTTTAAGTGATACCAAAAATAAATTGATAATCAGATAAAATACGACACAATTAGCTATTTACATTTAATTATGTTTATTGGGGCCCAATGAGCTAATGTCTCGGATCTCACTTGAGTTGTTTTATAAGGGTATTCTCTTGACTATTGGAGCAAGTTGGTCCTTTTGATAATAAAGTATCAACCTTTTTTTTTCTCTTCCTTTATGATAGCTAGTGAGGAATCTTGATCATCCATTGGTTCCTTGTATTTTTTTATTATTATTTGTTAATTTCATCTTAACTTAATAGCTTTACAGTTAATAAAAATTTTGAAGAATATCTAGCTTACTTCCAAAAAGAGGATCTCACTCTCCTTTCCTTTGCTAACTCTCCTCTTTCGCTTGTTTGTATTTAGTTTTTTTTTATTGTATTATCAATATCAGTATTATGTTGGATATACACTTTTTTTTCTTTTATGAAATTAGATAAATTATAACTTTGTTAAAAAATAACAATCTTTTTGGTTTATTAGCAATGATCGATTTTTTCTGTGTAAAATGTTGATATCTTTGCCGAAAAAATAGGTTCACATTTTAGTTCATGCTAAATGAGAGTATAGGTGTGTTGGGCGATTTACTCCATACTTATGCATGTCCCTAACGTTGTTTGTCCACTTTGTAAAAAAAAATGATGAATAATATTATAGTGAACAATAAACAAATTAACAAAAACAACAAGCAAACAATATAGATTAAATTATCTCAATTTCTACAAACAATGAAAATTGGGTTCAGAAAAACAAACTAATGGACAGAAAATATTTGAGACATCTAAGAAATAATCACCAAGGGGTGGTTCATCCATCAATAGCATGCCACCTAAGAGAGCGGGATATAGCAGGCCCTTTAATCAGTATCAAAATTGAGTGTCATTCTTTTGTATAAATCAATCGAGACTAAACCCAGGAAGTCAATATATACTTGATTTGATTGTATTGATGAAATCCTTTAACTCATTGTTTCATATATGAGCCTTCAAATATATACGAAATAAACATGTAATTAATTTTTATAATAATTGAGATAGCTGAAAGGGTGTTGTAATCAAAGATTTTCTTTCACACCAAATATTTCAACAAATGGCTTAGACAAGAAGATTATGACGACTTGAAAGATAAGTCTCCAAGGTCAATATGTGAAACGGATATATTTAAAAAAAATTGTTACCATTTATTTTAAGTGGGAAAATAAATGAAAAATCTTTAAAAACTCAAAAATCAATAGTAAAAAAAAAATTATGGTCGGCTCTGTGGCAGACAGATTTTCAGTACTAATAACATTCATTTTAAAGTGAAATCACACTTATTTTTTTTTAATACAATCAACATATTTGTTTTTTTTTTATTAACTCTGATTAGTGTTAATTTGCAAGCAAAATCTCTGAACGAAATAGTTAATACTAAATGTAGCGAAGAAAAAATAATAATGAAAATATATTTTATTTATAGTTGTATTTATAATATAAAAGTATAAACTTATTTATAAACAAATATTATACTTGCATGTAGGGAAACTATAGTTTCCCTACATGCAAGTAGTTATAACTACTATACCCTTGGTACTACTATACCAAGGGTATAGTAGTTATATTAAAAAAATCTATAATTAAAAAGAACATTTGTAAGATAATTATGTTAAAAAATATTCATAATTAAATTTTTAAAATTAGAGGTGGGTCATTTTTTTTTTATAAAATAAATAAATCACAACATTGTTTAAAATACATAAAAAAATGGGTAAATTAATTAAAAATACACAAGCCATGACAAACTTAAAAAAAATGAGTAAAAAGATCCAACAAGAGTGAAAAGTAGATAAGCGAGAAGTAGATAAGCGAGAACAATAAATTACTAGGGCTAGAAGAGTCTATCTCTTTTGAGCCAGAGGAAAGCAATGCGGATAAATTAGCTAGTATTCGAGTTAGGCATCAAATTACAAGGACCGTGTGCATATGACCTTAAAAACTCGAGAGTTTTTTTTGGTAATGCTAGTAAATCCTCAAACTTAATCAGCACAAACCCACAAAAGGAACAATACAATTAGTATTTATAATATCAAAATATTTTTTTTCCTCTAATCAAACACAAGTATGTACATAATTCATTCAACTCTTAATCATATTTATGGCCATGTAGACCATATTGCATTAATTTCCCTTCTCAACATTTTTGTAATCTGGCTTTTCCATCCCACACGAAAAACTTAATATTTAATGATGTTACTAATATTCATATCAATCAACATATCTTAACTCCAAATTACACAAATACCCTCAAATAATGCACATTAATCTTACTCATCCACGGCTCTTAAAATTTTGTAGCATCAAACATTATCATCCTTAAAAATCTAACAAAGCCAAATCAAGATAATTATGTGGAATAATGTTGATGTTGATATTGATATCGACTTAACACATAATTTAATACAACTTTCTCAAACAATGTATAAACATTCAGAGTATCATCCAATATATATTTTATATAACTTCAAAATGGGGCAGAGACTATTATTAAAGTATGAAAATAATTTGGAGGTGGAAATTGTGTTCAGAAAAATATTGTATTATTTAAATATTTCAACTAAACATTTTCTAATTTTCACTATTCAAATTATTTCCTCCTGACTACTGTTTAAGCTATATTGTCCCCATGGCCCATCAAAAGGTGTCACAAGCTTATTGTGCACACACATATATATATATGGATGCAATTATTCAGAAAAATAAGAGCATGATTAACATGAAATAGACTTCTCAAGGAAAAGGTTGAGACTCTGTTTCTCTAAAGGGTCCAAATAAACTCAAGATTATGAAACATAAAGAACACAGCATGTTTTCAAGTGAGGAAGCCAGAGATGACCAATATCATATACTCTCTTTTCTACAACATTTGCAAACCTTCTCTGTTATGTTCATTTTGTCTTTTTGAAACAAAGTGATTCAAAGTTGGTATGATTTAGTGTTAATGCAACAGGGGAGAAAAAAAGCATCAAGGCAGTGATGGGTGTAGACAGAACAGGCCCCTCCATGCACCAAGGAATGTGAATATATATGTGTGTGTGTATATATATATATATATATTTTTTTTTTTTTTGGAAGAAGAATGTGAATATATTTCTCTTGGGACCCAAGACTCATGTGATGATCTAACCATGTTAAGTGGACCAAAATTAGTGATTGAGATTCAATGTCATGAATTTGCTTGGAATAAAAGAAAAACACAGACCATGTTTTATCACAGAATGGAGTCATGAGTGGGGAAGAAGAGAGGAAAGAGAGAAAAAAAAACAATATATCAAATAAATCAAAATCTTGTAATAAAGCTCTGTATCAGGATATTTGTAAATATTTTTAAATATATACATGTTTGGATTCTATAGCTTTTTGATGTATTGTTGTTTCTCTATTTCCAGTTTTAATGTTTCTTTCAGCTTTTAATAAATTTATGGTTTGTCTGTTTTTTGAAATATGTGGGTCATTCAAGCTCATTATGAATGATCATATTTGATTTGATAACTGATAATAAATTTCCCTGCAATGAAAATGTAAAAATAAGTGATAATTTGATTGTGGTTTAGTCAAAGTTACAAAATTACTAGATTTCAAAAACAAGAAAATCATGCTATATGTACTGCAATTTATAAAAACATTACAGTAATATACTACAAACAAGTGCTATAATAATCACAAGAAAACACAGACAAACACACACACAAATTAAGTGCTTGATTATCAAATTGATGCTGAATTGATTGATATAAGAAACGAGTTTTGCTTGAAAAGATGACCATCCAGTACTCAAACTGAAACAGTTAAAAGAATTACAGTTCCCAAACTGACAAACTTACTTTCAATGATCAACTGCAGCCTCCGTATAGAATAGAACTTCACAGACATGTCCTGGAATCTGGAAGAAAGATGAAACAGTACTAATTCACAAAATCCACCAGCCTACTTCTGTAAATCCAAACGGATGAACAAGGAACCAGCAAGGAAGCATCCTCCCTGTTCCTTCCCCTGTTTTCTAGTGCAGTAAAATATGGCACGTTACTAACCAACAACATAACAAACTTAACATGCATTTCACATACTAATTAGTCAGTTCCTCTCACTCTATATATACATACACTCTAAAGAAGCTGAATTATCACTACAAAAACTCACACTTGTGAATATACATATATACATAGTTATAGAAAACATATATACAGTGTTATACACATCAATCCATCCATGAATCATCCTTTTTTCTTGTTATTGTTTCTAATTCTATTATTCTTCAATGGAGAAGCTGTAGTAATGCCGATGAACAGTGGGACACTAGAGCACATAGATCCAACGTTACCTTCGGCACGGGCCGGGCAAGAACCGAAATGCTCCGTGCTTGTTCTCCGGCACGAGTTTGCAAACACTCTAGGCCATCCTCCAGCCACTGCCAACTTCTCTCAACCAGAAGAATGTCCTCACCCATGGAGTCGTGTCGTGCTCGAACTCGCTGTCTCAGCCACTGATATTCAAAAAGGCCGTATGGCAGCTGTATGGATCGATGGCGCTGAGATTCTCCGAATGAGCACACCGGTGCCGATGGCTCCCGGTGCCTTCTGGCGTGTAGAGAAGGATGTTACAAGGTATGAAGCTCTTCTTCTCCGGCTCAGCTCCGTGAACGGTGGTGCTCTGTCTATGATGCTTGAGAACTCCAATAAAACATTGCCGGGAGTGTACCATGCCAATGTGACACTCCACTTCTACAGAGGAGTTTTCGCTGATGCTAGACAAGGATACACTGCTCATCCTTCTGTCAAAGGGCTTTACTCACAACCAGCCAACCTCATCTATCCAATCTCTCAAGACTGCTACGGCAATGGCTTCTGGTTTAGAATCAACAACGAGTCTCACGTGCCAGTTTCCTCCATTGCTATACCAAGAAACACTTACCGTGCTGTCCTAGAAATCTTTGCTTCTCATCACTCAGATGATGAGTTCTGGTACACCAAACCTTTTCGTTCCACTTACTCTCAAAACAAAGCTGACAATCACATGACTACTATCAAAGGCAATGGTGCATTCCGGCAGCTTTACGCCACCATTGACGGAAAGTTCGTCGGCGGTCACATCCCATTTGCAGTTATATATCCAGGAGCAATCAATCCTTACTTCTGGTCTCCAGTTGCCGCCATTGGTGCATTCGATATACCTTCATATGATCTCGATATCACACCGTTCCTCGGGATGTTGCTCGACGGGCAGCTCCATGAGGTCGGGCTCGGCGTGCGGGAAGCCACCTCACACTGGTTAGCAAGTGCCAATCTCCATCTATGGATCGACCCGGTATCGGACAATGTCGAGGCCGGGCTTTCAGTCTACCGTGCACCAAGACTCAGGGTATTTTATACCAAAATTTTGCAATTAGAGTAGAATTCTTTGATGATGAAGATGATGATATTAATGTTTTTTTTTTAATAACAAGATTCACCGGCACGCGGAATGGCACGATGAGAATGGGAGCTCAGACGTGAGCACAGATGGAATAATGCGGTTCGCCGGATGGGTGGTCTCATCCAAAGGGAACCTGACGACAACTGTGAGGATGAAGGTGAGGTTCAGGAGCAAGGTTGAGATGCATGAACACGGTTCGGCGAAGACCGTGGAGATGATTCACAAATCAAGAACAACTCTGGGAGTGAGGCGAGGAGTGAAGTCACTGGGTCACTCAGATATGTTTGTTGAGGCACCATTGCACTTGCAAACCATGAGGGTGCCGGCGCCTGCCGGCGGCGTTTATGAGAAGACCAGGTTGACACACCAGTTGAAGGAATGGGTCTATGTTGATAACAAAGAGGTTGGTTACTGTCATTTTAAATTTTGGATATACATATTAATAATTTAATTTTTCATTTTAATTGTATGAATTTTTATGAAGATGAGCGGCACTAGCGCCGTGACGGATAGGCAAGAGGTTGAAGGGTCAGCATTGTTGCATGGAGGTGAACCAGTTTGGGGGAGTGGGAGTATGAAGTCAAGTTATAAGTACCGTGATGCTGAGGAATGTCATATTAGAGTGGTGAACACTGAAGCAGGTGTTGTTAAGTTTGATGCTACTAGTCGTTCTTGCTCTGCTGTAGCTGATGTTTAATTAGAGAAGTGTTTTTTTGTGGTGTTGGTTTGGTGGGAATAAGGTTTTTTTGGTGTATTTTGGGAGTTTGTTGTTGTGCCTTAGCTTAAGATTTTGTTTGGCCGCAAGATGTTGTATGGCTTTTTTGTTTTTGTGTGTTTATCAAGCTCTGCGAGATGGGGGGCATGAGTACTGTTGTATCTTCAGAGAAATAAGATGGCTTTGTATGTATTTTCTTAGCAGAAATAAATTATTAATATCGATTAATGCTCCCATCTTATATTCCCATTAACATTAATCTTGCATGTTGAGAATAAAATGTGTTTTTAAGGTTTTTTTCTGGTTTTTTTCTTTTATGTTGTAACATTTTTGTTATTGTCTGTGTTTTTTTAGTTTTTGACAAATTAAACTCGTGGTTGATCTATTTTTTTAATAATAATAAAATAATAAATAATAATATGTGTATGGACCAAGGTTGTCAGACCCGGCCCGGGCATCGACTTGGCCAAGCCCAGGGGTCAGGGGTCGATGGGTTCGACCGGGTCGAACCGGAGTTGAACCGGGGTCAATAATAAAATATTAAAAAAATATTATAATAATTAATAATTAGAAAATAATCAAAATATAATATTAAAACCCATAATTATAATATAAAAAAATAAAAATAAAACTACTTATATTTGATATCCAAATTCATTTTATACTCATAACAAGTACACATCAACCTAACAAAATAATCAAAATTACACACTCAAAGCAACCATCATCAAAATATAAGTATATAACAAGTACACATCAACCTAACAAAAAAGGCATGAGAAAATCTTTTTTCCTTGTGCATTATTAGACACATTGAAATGGTCCCAAGCAGGATCAGTCTTCAAACGAACATTGCCACTTGAACAACTAGAAGATTGTGTATTGCCGGCCTCTAGATCCTATACATAACAATTTCAACCAATATATGTTGTCAATTTATAGTGTGATCTCTATTTGTGATGAAATATGTAATCTCAAATATTTTTTTTAGGCACATGATGTACTCATAAATTTTTAAAACAAAAATGAACAATGAAAAATAAAAATATTACCAACTCACCATATGTCGTGAGCAAAATTAGAGTAACAAAAGCCTCTTTTTAGATGTTCACTCCTTTTTAGAACCTACAAAGATAATATCTTATAAATGTGAGGTGAAACCAAATTATAGAAAAATAATCAATATACAAAAAGACAATTTCCACTTTATAATCTCTATACAATCACATAAGATAGTTTAATATTTGCACGGTGACGCATTACTTCCGTCACTTACGGAGATTAATTTTTTCTGTAAAATAGATAGGATGAATGTATCATACGGCCTTTCTAATAAGTAATTCCCATGCCATACATATAGATAATCCTCACCATGTATCGTGCATCTATTCATAGGATAATTCAACAAATCATTAAAAAAAAAACTAAAACAACAAAAAAAAAACAAGGATTACAAGATTTTCAAAGCATGGTACAAGATTACAAATCATTCAAAAAAATCTCTTAAAACTGTCAACATAATCTATATGAATCTCTTAAAACATGGTACAAGATTATAAATCTCTTACCAAGAGCAAGCACAAGGTTGGTGGAGTCACCGGAGCATCATCGGAGTTTGATGGAGTTGGCTGAAGAGAGGGGTGCTAGATGGAGCGATGGAGGAGGACTGGAGTTGAAATTTGAAATTTCACAAAGAAACCAGGGCCAGGGGAAGCTTGAGTTGAAATCCCTAAATTTCATTAACTTTATGACACGGTTGACCTGGCCGAGTCAACCGGTTCAAGGTTGAACCGGCCGGGTCACCGGGTTGATACCGAGTCTCCATACATCCGGTTCAATGGGTGGGGCCGATCCGGAGCCACATGGCCGGTTCCCGGTTTTTCCGGTTGAACCGGCCGGGCCGATCCGGGTCTGATAACCTTGGTATGGACAATTATCTGACGTAAAGTATTTTATTATACTAATACAATAAATCAATTCACTAGTCACATATAGTTTTATCTTTATTTGGGAAAATAGAGTCATACAGTAATAATCAATGGGAACCTTTGTTATTTTCTAACAATCTTAGTCTCTTAGTTGTGCTGCTTATCTTCTTTATGTTATTTTTGTCGTTCAGATATTAGAAGTGCATCATCCCTGATAATGGCCTTCTAACTAGTTTGGTATTTGGTTTGTTTTATCTTATTAGACTTTTGTTATATGTTTTTTTTTTTTTACTTGTTGCTCTTGTTATTTTTTGTTAAATAATTTATGATTTATCTATTTTTCTTAAAAAAAAATTATAACAAACATTACATATATATATATATATATATATATATTTCCTTTTGAAAGACCTGCTAAATTATTTTTGGCAACCTAGACTATCATATGATAATTAAGTTCAAACTTACAATCTAGTTCATCATCAAGATTGCCTTTGCATATCATTACGATTCGCGTTTTTAAACCATCCATGAACGGCCAAGATTGAGAGCTGCTCATCATGATTCATAATCCATTATTAAGATTCGCGTGAATAGTATGTACCGTTGAGATTGGCGTGTTCGCGAAGCCTCCCGTTGCAAAATTGGGCGGGAAAATAGAAACCCGTTGCAGCGCTGCTCTATATAAATCTCAAACCCTAGTTTCCATTATCGCATCAATCCCACCTCCATCATCCATCGCCATGGATTCCGATGAGGATCCCTCCTCCCTTCTCGCCCTTCTCGAGGGCTCAGACTACCGTGGTCTCCACCGGCGCTTCTCCTCTTTCTTGAAACCCTTCCAACCCTTTCTCTCCTCGTCCGCTACTTCCAAATCCACCAAGAAAGACAAGAAAATCCGAGACCTTTGCTCCAAATACCTCCCATTCCTCAATTCTGTCATAAAGATCCTCTCCAAACAGTGCTCTCAACCCCCGAAGTCCACCGCCGATCGCGATGCCATGGCGGGGGAGCTCTTCTCGATCTACCGACTCTACATTGATTGTATGAGCTGCGTTGCTCCGGCGCTTGTCTTGAAGCCCTATTCCGATATCCTCTGGAGGGTGTCGTACCTTCGCCGGCTCTGTGAATGGGGCCGTTATCGGGAGACTGAGGAGGAGGGTTTGGCTGTGCTCAGCGAGCTTCGGTCTAGGATTGGGGGAGACGCTGCGAAATTGCTTCCGGAACCACAGGGTGATTTTGAGAACCCCGAGCTAGCTGCTGATGTTGTGCATGTTGTTAGCCGGATGGCGAGGTGTGCATACGGTAAGGAGAGCTTTCTCGAAGAGGATTACCTGAGAGTTCTGGCCCTTCTTGATCAGGTTCGGCCATGGCTTAGGTGCGCAAAACTCTTTTCAAATGTCATTTTGCTGAACTTTGCCCTTAGGGCGTTTCAGTTGATTGATTATATGCAAATTCTGAGACTGAGATATCCTAATCTAACTTTTTGGTGCTAGTTTCTTTCATGCTGCATTTAATGTATTAAAGTACCATCTCCTATTAGAGCTTTTTGTTGATCTTCTAGTGATCATACTCCGGGAAGTCTTAGGCCTTCATCTAAATCACACATTTTTGCTTGCTTTATTGTTTTGATCAAGTTTTTTTGTTCTCCTGTGATGCAGCAGAAGTAACTTTTGTTATATTTATGGAGCTAAGTTGTTCTCTTTGATTACCAGTTATGCAACTTGTAATAGCTGGCAAGTGAGCTGAAATAGTTTGTTGTTTCTTACTTTGGAAAATACAAACTTAAGTTTGTGTTCTGTGAAATCCAGACTTGCTGATAGTGAGGTCTCTGAGAAGCTTCTCGGCACTATTGTTTGGGAATTATATCACTGTACATTATTCATTATGGAGCATTTCTCAAATTTCAATGAAGATATGCTCTGTTCTTTTTGCATGGAAACTATGGCAGAATGCTTGAAGTCATCACGCAAGCTTGATCTCATAAAGGTATTACTTCAGACTGTTATGCTTGTATCAAGATCTTTCAATCATTATGCTTCTTTTCTTGAAGCTCTTGAATTCCTTATGTGAAAGCATATGCAGATGGCCAGGAAATTTTGTTTTTCCTTTGAGCCCAACTGGGCAAAATCTCCACTTGTCATCCGCAGTATATTAAAATCTGCTTTGGGATTTATAGTCTGCGACTGCAAGGTACCGTAACATAGTTTGTTAATTTGCCAATGTAAATCTTTGCCCAATTGCATGATTGCTTACGCTCTTTTTTGTTCTTCTGTGACAGCATGGCACTGTAAATGCCAATGATATTCTTGACCTTCTGTACCACTTTGCCACTAAGTGCCAGAATCAAAGTTCAGTGATATGCAAAGAAGCGGAAGAATTTCTTCTTGATATAGCAGCTGACTTTTTTCAGGTGCCCCATCTCTTATTAGAATAGAAACTAGATATATTTTGCAGTCCATGGCTTGTTGCTATTTATATCCCCCATCTACTGTTTGTTAACCTTTATTAAAGTATTTGTTTTTTACAACTTGACTGATGAAAGATTTCTCAGGTTTTGCCACACATTGCCTGCATCTTGACCTTTTATGCTGCTGGCCTGTTCTTCGAGTATGCCAGTCTGAAAGCTAGGCAAACAGATGCCATGAATGAAGGCTTGAAATCTGCATCTGCCATCTCATTATTTCTTGACAATGAAGTCCTTCTTGAAAATTTGGCTCGATCCCTTTGTGCGTTGCGTAGACATGTGAAACAATGCCCCAACATAACAACTGAACTTCCTGGGCCTTGTATTTATAAAATTTGTGACAGTTCACATGAACAAGTTTCCCTGCTATCCTATGTGCAAGCGCTGGGGTTTTTTTGTACACCACTAGTGGAAACTATACGAACCATATGGGAACAAAATTATCGTGGAAAGGATGTGGTCCAATTGCCCGCTTATGTCAATTGCATTCAGGATGCACTTTATCAATTTTGTGATGTTCTTCTATTTGGATTGAGGTAAAACCAGGTGTAAAATCTTGTTAGGTCCATTTGGATATTTTTATCCATGTGTCTGATTTTAAACTTGTGAAATATGGCTTTTTTGACTTCCTGCCTACATAATTGTTATCTTATTGGCTTATTCATGTTTGATCATTATTCTTTTGCTGCTTGCTTGATTTGTTTTGTTCCTATGCCTTATGCAAAAATTTTGTTCGATTATGTCTGAAAATAGCCATCTGATTGAATTTCAACCTGGCTTCTTGTGCAGCAATGCATCTGATGAACTGGTGGATAAGTTGCGTAAGCATCTTCTAGCAGCAGGTTATGGTGCAATAGCTGGTTTCAGAGTTGCTTTGTTGACCTATGGAAACTTTCAGGTGTGCTTCTGTTTTTGAGGAATATTTAGTTATTCTGTTTACTGTGCTTTTGTCAATCATACAAATGTTAATTTGGAATCTTGCAATATGATTGCGAAATGGCTTGTTGTGCATTAAGTTTCTCCTCTATTGTTATATGATTTATTAGAATTTCAGAATTTCCCTTACTTTCTATTATGCAGAAGAGCATCTCTTGTGTGCAGCAAGTTATTACAATGAATTGGTTAAAGCCTCAAGACCTGAGATCTGTTGCTGTCTCGTTGTATAATATTGGTGTGGATCTGTATAACTCCAAAAATTTGGAGCAGGTATCTTCTTTATTTATCAACCTCTCTTGTATTGCACTTTTGTTCTTATGTGAATCTACATGTGAAGCCATGCAAACTTTTGTTTACTATCACCTAGTATAAATGAATTTTCCATTATCTTGTATGTTGAGCTTAAATGGTTAGGTATGTAATAACTGTCAGATTTTTGTTGCTCATGCTTTTATGCTTTATCCTCTTTTATATTTCTTGCTGTGCTAAAAAATTGATCATAATGTATAGCTCATATGAAATTGTTTCTGTAGAACAATACAGCTGTTGTTTCCCTAGATTCTTGCTGAAGAGATTGCCTATTTAAGAATGTTGAAATTCTGCATGATGTCAGTGTTCTGATAACTATGAAACATTGTTCCCTAGGATTTCATGTCTATCAACATATTATCTTATTAAACTGCCAAGACTGGTGTACTGCCATTATGATTATAGAAGCTGTAACGAAACTAATAACATGTAGCTAGTGAATTTATAAAATTAGTGGTATTATAATGTTTTTATCCATGAGTTTTATTTGATGTTTTTGTTTGTCAATGAAATAATCTCACCAAGTTTGGTTAGCATGAAAAAGCCACATTTGTGCTGGGAGGGTTTTATAAGTCTTTGGCAGAAAATATCTAGTGTAAGGGTTCTGCACCAAAACTGCAACCGTGTTGCATCATTAGTGTAAAGGGAATGAGAGACATTATAATTTTTGGATCACTTGCTGTATGCAAATGCACAACAAATGAGTTTTGAAGGATTTTTATACTACATTCAAGGTGGTGGGGCTATATTAGTGAAGTTCAGTTCAACTAATGCTACATAGTGCCAATGATCACATGGTCTATTAGTATTCAGGTCGCCGACAAAGTTTTTCTCCAAATGATGAGAGTTTGATTCTCGGCCGAGGGCACATTTCTGGGAGATGTGAGTGGTGGTTGTGTGTGGGTGGTCACAACGCCCATGTGTGCGCGGGCCCTGCCCCCACTTGCTCCACCGAGGCTTGTGCATGCCCCTGATCGACTAACAGGGACTTCGGGCTGTCTGTTCTTCTTGTAAAAACTAATGCTACATAGTCACATGAGTTATGGACATTTGTTACTCTTGCGACAATTCTTCTGATGTTATTGCTGCAGCCACATGCTTCCCCAGTCATGCTCTTCTATTTTCGCATGTTTTCCTTGTATGCATGTAGTGAGTCTTTTTTCCCCTTTTTCCATAGACTACTTGAGGCTATTTGTGAATCTATGATCTGATGTTTGTAGGGTGCATTTTGTCATATATATATGTAAAGCCTGAGATTGTTGCCTCTTTTTTCTCTGCAATGTGGTCTCCACTGAGTGGCATGCTGTTGTTAATATTTCACTGTTGATTGTTGATTGTTGTTATTTAAGTCTCGAGGAGAATTATACTTGGTTTAAGGAAGAGATTTATGAGTATGAGTTTCATAAACAAGTCCATGAAATAGAATTACTTTTCCCTTCGTTTACTTTTTTGCTGGACATAGGGTGGATGGCAAATAAGAGGTCAAAATCTATGTAAATCTTTGTTTTAAAATATACTGCTGATCTTGATTAAAACGTAACTATAATTACTGAAACATTGCAGAAGTGATTATTGAGTTTATTTGATTGCCAATACTCACAATGTTTAGAATTGCAAGCTTTTAGATCTTTTCTTTAAATTATATCCCATGATTTGCTATCCATCAATTAGATGGTTTTATGATGACCTACGTACTCTTGTTTATCCTATCTAGAGATTATTTAGCAAGCATACTGCAAATGAATGGTGTTATTTCTTGTGGTGTTTGGCAGGATTTACTGTAACATTCAATCTGTCACTAACTTAAACGTTTTCCAGGCTTCTATAGCTTTAAATTTATCTTTCCAAGCGATTTGGGCGCATGTTTCTCTTCTGGGCTGTAAGTATGCAGGGAAGGCGGATGGAAGTGCTGATGATTTAACTCAAGATGCACTCAAGGATTCCATCTCAAGTTCGTGTGCATACAGTTCTTTCTACCTTGATGTGCTTCATCAATGTGGCAATGAGAGTTTAAATGAAATTCTTGCTGAGAGCCTATTAAATTGGTCTTCCGCCAATGATTTGTCCAAAAGTTTTTTCAGCCCTATGGTTTTGGTGAAGCAATGGGTGAAGGTATGTTATGTTTTAAAGTTAATTTTTCCTCTGTTTCTTTGTTTTGATGGTTTCATTCTATCTTTTCTGAATGAATGATAGATTGTATTTAAAGAGTTCCAAAATAGTCTTGTGGAAGATAATGTTCCAATGCTGTCTACTATTCTTTCAAGCTCTTCGAAAATTTTTTCAACAGCATCCCTTGGTACTATCTTGGAACAGGTCAATCTTGATGCTCTTGCCACCAATTTCTTGCCATGATGTGTATTTGGTCGGTTTTCTTATTTGCTGAAGGCTTGCTTGTGTCCTTTATTAAATTGCTTTCAGGAACTCATAACTTATGCTGAAATGGAAGCTAGGCAACCAACCTTCTGCCGGGCTATGCAACATAAAATCACAGATGTTCTTCTGCAAGAGTTGTATTTGAAAAAGGATTATAGTTTACAGAGAGCAAGGGTTCTTGTCAGTAAGAGCAGACTAGCAAGAATGGATGGTACTGATGGGTTGAAATTAAGCATACAACATTTGTCTGAGGCTATCTCCATACTAGTATGTGTTCCTTTTTAATATAGTTCATTCCATCTAAGATGTATGTATGTTCCGCTCATCTGTGTCATTCTAATTTGATTTTTCTTGGGGTTTCACAATGAATGACCAGGAAGACTTTTCTGCTGGACCATATGAACGTGATATGTCATTGCATCAGTTAGTGCTTACATATTGCTTGCGTGCATTGTGTCTTGAGGAGTCTGATCATGATTCAGAGGTAATTTAATGCATATTCAGTATAATTTTATTTTCTTACTGCTAATGAACTTTATTTTAGTTCTGTAACTATGCCAGCATCGTTGCACTTTTCTTTTTTATTAGTTTGTCCTAAATTTCTGTCCTAGAACAGGTCTTTTTACATGATATTAGCCGAGTGCTGAAGATTTGGTCAAACACAGATGTCACAAACTTGTCTCTTTGTAAAGCTGACATAATACGTGTGATACCACTACTTTATCATATTGCTGATCTCTTATCATTGAAGGTAAGATGGCTGGTGCTGTACAGGATGGTACTTTTTGTGGTTTTTTAGACTTTAATGCTTATATCATTTTTCATAAGAAAATGGATTCTTAATTAAGAGTTTTCTATTTTCTATTTTCTTTTATATTATTTTTTTGCTCTATAGGGTTTTGCGCAGCTGCAGAATGAGATTTATAAGCATATTGTCATACTATATAAATGGAATAATGTATCTATGGAGGAGTCATTGGCCATTTTATTGGGAGGTAGATGGCTTAACCATGCCATATGTGGTTCACCATTAGATGAAGCTTTCATTGCTATGCTGTGTAAAAGATTTGATATTCCTGCTAACTCCATTGATTTCTGGATGAATGCTATGAAAAGTTCCCAACCCTTGCTCTTGGGCTTGAAGCAAAAGCTTTCTATTTCAAGTTCCCATTGTGCACAGTTAGTCAACCAGCATTCCGGAGGATCTAAGAGTTTAGTTGTCACATCTGAAGACGTGACAGAGGCTGCATCTGCCATGATGGCACATGTAAATATCATTTATGTTTTTCTGCCATATTCTATATTTTCTGGCTTTTTATGAGCCTTTGCTAATTTTCTTTGCTCCATTTATTTAAGATTTAGTCTAACTTGCTGCATAATATTATTACCTCTTTTTAGGGTCCTGTTTCTAGCAATTCAGCTTTCGTTGCAGGATGTCTCTACTATGACCTGTCTGAGAGACTTGCCTCAAGTGGACAATTGGTTGAGGTAATTCTTGTTTTTATTTAATTGCAGCACAATTTTGCCATGAAGTATATTATCACATGCTACTGACATAGAGGGACCCTTTTTTCGGTTTATAACATTCTGCTTTCAGTGATGAAGTGGTGGTTTACACCTATTGGTTTTTAGTTCATGCAGCAGCGGTTCTGGTTGGTCATTTTTACCTGTAATACATGTTTTAGATGGTATATAAGAGGATTTAACTGTCGTTTGCTGGCTATTTTTCCCTTAAGTAAAAAATTGTGCATTGAGATTACTCATAAGTCACAGGACAATTCAAGTCTCTTCTCTCTCTCTCTCTCTCTTTAAATTTTTACTGGTGATATGGTTTCTTTCCAAGATGCTTGCTTCAGTCATTCTTCCTCTGTGGGTTGAAGATTAATGGACTTCAATACATGAAACTCTAAACCACTTAACCACATTTTGGTTTGATCAAGCTATTTATTGCTGCTTATTATTTGATTGTGATATCTGAAATGTTGTACTGGGGTGAGCTCTGCTGCAACTTAAACATGGTAGCTATGCCTACCATATTTTATGTAGAAAATCTCTTTTGTTGACATGCTTATTTTAGAATTGTTGTATCATTTCAATCTGTGACTGGTTTGCTTTGACAACTTTCTTCTTTGTTTGCAATGTAGGGTCTTTTGTATGCCACAGAAGCTCTCCGTTTGAGGAAAATGGTCTTATTTAGATTTTTTAAACATTCATATCACATAAAGCCTTCAAAGTTTGCACCGGTTGTAGACATTCACCAACTAGAGGCCTGGGGATCTTTAGTTGCTATATTTTGGCCAGACATAGCCAAAGAAGAAAAAACTGCTGGACCTATTCTTAGTCCATGGAATATTCTCAAGTGTTATCTTGAAAGTGTGCTGCAGGTTTTCATCTTGTACATATGATCACTGGTAGTATGTTCCTGACTCCTATGTTTACCTGTCTGTTTTAACTCTAATAAGTTGGATAACACAGGTTGGGAATCTTTATGAATTGACTAGGAATGCTGAAGATGCTGAACTGTTATTTCTAGTGGGAAAGAATATTTCTTGTGTTTTAGGCCTGCCTATTTTCAGAGTCATGTTTGAGTCACTCTTAGGTGATTTTGTCTGACTTTTGGAGCTCTACATATTGGCCTATCTTCATTTTCATTCTAAGAACGTGATTCTACTCTATTTTTTTTTTCAGGTAAACTCTACCTCAAAAGAGAACTTCCTAACCTTGCTGAAAGTGAACTTAACAGTGCAAAGCAGATTTTAGGTGATTGCATGATGGGCACTGTTTGCACTCATTGCAAATTAATTTTAGATGTATCTCTTGATATGCGGTTCGGAGATTTGAAACGAGTTCTTTCAAATAAAAATGGACAGATGCAGCCTGGTCAAAGTGAGCCACCTGCTTTAGGTGTGTATACGTCCGCTCTAGATAAACTTAATTTCACAGAGGTGAACTGCCCTTTCCTTCATTGTGAGGATAAAAATGTGAAGATTGTTGATAGTGATGATCCTAGCTTGAAGCTTGTCAGCATCTCCTCTAATGCTGCAGTGCACTTGTCAAACAAGGCCAAGCAGTTGGAGGCATGTGAATATTGTAGTACGTCAGAGCCTAAGATGGCTTTTGAATACCAGTCTAAACCAAAACATAATTCAGAAGTGCCTTCAGCTTTCCCAGTTGATAATGAAATGAACCCTGAGCACAAGAAGCCTAGAAGATCTACAAGGACAAGAAAGACTTCAAAGCATGTGCAAGAGGAACAATGCTCAAAACGTAAGGATACAACGAGAACTGGATCTGACCACCAATTTTCTCATAGAGCACAATCTGATGCTGAAGGGCAGTTTGAGTGCCTGAAGACCTCAAATTGCCGCACACGTACCCAAGAACAACAAACTGAATCTACTAATAATGTATGTGATGAAGCATGCAGATGCCATGGGGCATTTTGTTGGAGATGTCTTATTATGAGGGTGGTTGAAGCTGGATCTGTGCATGGTATGATATATGTAAAGCGGGAATATCAGCGAAGACATCTTTTGCTGAGTCTACTTCATAGAATAAGTATGTTCATCATCCCAAAAGCTTTGCAATTCAAGAACTTGGGAGACTAAGTTGATGAATGGGTAAAACACGTTCTTTATAACAGATTTTGATGTTTACTGTTTTCACCATCTTCAAATTGCAGGAAAATGTACTGAAGCTTGTGGAGAAGTTCATGAAGTACATAAAATATTCTGGCGTAGCATCTTTATTTTGTATGACCGAAAGTTGCTTTCTGAAGCATATTCTGAGATTCGACACTGTTTGTTGCTCGAGTTAATTGGAAGAGAATCTCCAACTGATCTTTTTGCTCTTGGGCGGGCAAGGCTACTGTACAATATTTGTTGGTTTTCTGTGAAGCAGTTTTTCTCAAAGAAACACAGGTAATGCTTCTGCATTCTTCAAAAATTTGAAATTTTGATCTACATTGTAGTTTACTTCCATGCTACTAAACTGATTGAGCTAGTTTATTTAAATCATTTTCAGCTCCTCGGCCAATTGCTGCCTGCTATCTGACATTAAGATGCCTACAATTGTGTCATGGCTCTTGCAAGCCTTTCTTGTCTGCCGTCATGTTCCATTGCTTCTTAAGAAGGTAGCCTTTTCTCTTGTTTAAATTATCTGACCTATTCTGATCTTCTATTGCCAATTGATTTTAAAGAAATGCAGGTCATGTATCAATGTTATTTCTCTAACATCATCAGATGCTGCATGTTGATCATTTTCTACATTCTGCAGGTGACTAGGTTGCTTGCTGTGATTTATTTGCTTTCCACTTTTGGTGCACCGTTCCCTTCACTTGTTAGTGATAAGCTTGTTGCCAGTAGCTGGGCTGCATTCTTCCATCAAGTTTCTATTGGCACTGGACAACATCATAAATATCTGTCTATTTTGAATGAGAGGCTAGACTTATGCTCATCTGGGAATTCTGAGGTTTGCTTCTGCTTTTCAAGTTCATTTTCAAGTTTTGTAGGATATTGTATGCTCCTTTGAAATTTTTAGATCTTGAGTTATTGTTTAATTGGAACATTTCTTTTCAGTTGTTACCTGCATGCCAGTTTTTAATTAAGCCTGGCCAAATTGGGAAATCCCAGCTAAATTAGTGAGCATATTGTAGCTGCCTATCAGGTTGGCAATAATCTGCCAAATTGATTCCATTTTCTGACCTCGTGAAATTGGGTGAGAGAAGGGTTTGCCACAATGCCTATGATCCTAGTTGGTGCTCACTTGGGTGAGATGCAGTTTTTATGAGCATACTTATATTCTTGGGCTGTATTTCATGCAGCCAGGACTAACATTGTAAAACTGGTTGTAAACAATATTTGGAGCAAAAGATGAATATATCAAGTCTATCGTAGAAATCTCATGCTGAGCTTGAGTATAAACTAAATAGACTAAACAAACTAAACTGAGCTCTCAAAAACTTAGGTAATTTTTGACAATATTTATTTTCATTATTTACTTTTGTTGCATGACAACCAAGTAGTTTAACAAGATCAGTTGCATTATCCATAAAACTCTCAATTTTGTCATTTTAATGTTTGATGACAGATTCTTTCATTGAATTAATCACAAATGATAGCATCAATAGAATGTGCAAGTTTGTTGGTATTTTTTGTTTGTTTGTTTGTCATATATTGTTAATGCATGTAAAGTTTGTAAAATTAAAATCAGAAACATGTTAAATCAATCGAGCTTTTTGGACATGCAAATTTTCCCTACTTGTAACATATTGCTTGATCTTAATATTTTTTAATAATATTTTGAAAATAAATGAAGTGGATTTTCTGAATGATTAGAAATTTAACAAGTTCCTATATATGCTATTTTCCCTGCTTCTCTTTCTTCATTACCTGTTCATAAGCAAATATTCTGGATAGCAATATGTTCTTTTGCCTTTGTTTTATAGACTAGGTTTTGGTTGCGTTGGTTGTTTTATATTTTTCTAGAAATATCCAATTAAAATTTCCATCAATTCAGCATATGGATTTTCTTTGAAATTAATCGCAACTTGCCAGAAAAATGTTGTTAGTAATGGGAAAATAAAAAATTAAGGGTTTAGTGTACTTTAATTTCAATCATAAATAAAATGACAAATATTTTTAAGAAATTTAGATCATGTTTTATGGTATACTGATGCAATATTTGAGGTCTGACACTAGTCTCATTCAATTCTCCTTGTTATAAAGGAAATGCTTTCTCTTTGACAATGGGATGATTAAATTTCTCCGAATGTTATTCTATTTATTGTGTCAAATGTTTTGCAAGATTCTTTTTTATCTGATATGATTACTTGATGATTTCATCCATTCAGGATTTCTGATTTTCTTGTGTATGCAGCTATCTAGTTTAGCAAAAGTGGTAAGGGAAGCACAAGAATCTCTCAGGTATTCTTTATTGCCCACGTGTATCAAGTAAGGTTTCAAGGTAAAATGTTGCAAACTAATGCAATAAATTATTTCTTTTCAGGATTGCCCCAGATAAACTTGAAGATCTTGAAGAATTTATTGATGATTACTTTAGAAGGCTTCCTAGCATAACAATAATCTGCTTGTGTTTTCTTGGAAGTGGTTACACATTCATATTCAAAAATATGTTATCTCTAGCTACACCTATATCATCATGGATGTTTTTTTCAAGAATAAGTTCAAACCAGCAACCTGTTACTGTGATCTTGCCCATGACTCAAGTTCCTGAAGGTGTTTATATCAGATTTTTCCAACTTTCTAACTGAAATATTAAATTCTTAAAATCTTGTTTAACCCTTTCTTTTTCTTCTCAGAAACAGAACAAACTAGTGTTAATTTTGACTTGCAATCCATCTTTGTGACAAGGGATAAGTGGATATGCCCTTGGAGCAGCAATGTGATAGATGATGTTGCCCCACAATTTCGTTCTATGTTGGAGGAAAGCTATTCATGCTCAAAACTGCAAGTTGATGATGATATTAGTCGTACTATGTATTGGGTACAAAAGGCTAAACTCAACAAGCGACTTGAGAACTTTACAAGGTTTGTGCTTATTGTTTCTTGTAATTATTCACTTACTCCTATACAACTTATGAACATGTATTGAATTATTAAGAAAAACACCCAGATGTCTCTCTGGTGGTTGACCTATGCTTAGGCTTACCTTTTCTTTGTCTTTCATGAGCCTGCCTAATTTTTACATTCTAGTTTATCAAGTTTATCTTCAAACTCGTATGTCATTTTAGTCTCCAATATTCCACTTACATATATTTGCCATGCTCATTCTCTAGATGTTATTTTTTATTCTCTAACATTTTTTATTATAAATATACTAAGAAAAGCTCAAGAATTGGACACTTTAGGAGGACCTTCTCATAATTTAAACTCTGTTTGTACTTTTCCACCTTTAATCCTGTAGATTACAGTTTACTGGTTTAAGATGCATTGGCTGAAGTCTTATTAATCAGCTCTTCACCTATTATAGGCTTAATGCAGATAATGAACTTTACACTTAATTGTTTTGTTCTTGTTCTGCAACTGCTCCTATTACCCAATATTTTTCCTTCTGCAGTGTGCCAAAGTTTGTGAATACCTTATGATTTATTAAAGCCTTCTCTCATGACAATGAAAATTTTCGCAAATGAAAATTATTAACCCTCCTGGTCATTTCATCTTCCAATTCTACTAAGTTTCCCATAAGACATATGGTTTTACGTTGCTAAATTTAGTTACATTCTCATCAAAAAGTTTCTCCGCCACTTTCCATCAAATTATAGCTTACGATACTCACCATTTGTGGGCATCACAATATGACCTGTCTTTTGAAATTCTCATTAAACAGGACATTTGAGTAAAATCTTGCTAGACTGATTGCCTCATTTGTTGTGGCATCCTGAATATCAAATTTCTTGTTTATAATGGCTGTAAAAAATCAGTAAAAGTGACTTTTTCTTTCTTTGTGCAGGAGTTTGGAAGATTTATGTTTTGGCACTTGGAGATTCTTGCTGTTAGGTGATCCATTTGATTGTCCTGAATTAGATAGGGTGCACGTAAAGTTGGTAAGAGAATTAAAACAAAAACTCAAGTATGAAGCACTTGAGAACTTAGTTCAAATTTTTCTCAGTGCTAAATATGAATTGGAAATAGAAAACTGGATTGCTCAGTTGCTTGCATATAGAGGCTGCTTTGCTAGAGGTAATTGGGAGCCAAGGAGCTTCTCTGCATGTCTTTCTGTTGAGGAAGTAAAGGATAACATTTCTGATTCTTCCTACAAACTGATTTTAAAAGCAATAAGGGAACTTGAAGAGAAGCATTTCAACAGAAGATCAATTGTATTGGTGCTGGATGCTGACATGCAGGTTTGTTTTGATTTTGAGGCTTCTTGTGTTTCGTTATTTTCCTTATCTGGATTATTAACTATGTTGAACACTTTATCTGTCTATAGGATCAGTAAAAGGTGGATGTTGGATACTTGAAATTATTATCAATATAATTTTCTGCTTTAGTGTCCTTACTAATACATAAGTGTATATACATGTATACACAATGATGTTCATCATGCATTTTTTGTATTTGTAGCGGATAGCATAATCTGGTCATAATGAAGAGGTGTATTTTGATGCAGCTAGTATCTTCATAATAGCAAAATATGATTACTGGAGTTTTGATGCAAACCTCTCAATTAATTTACATCCTGAAGCACCAGCTTCTGACAAAAAGTTAATTGCATAGGAAATAGCTTGTCATTTTGTTTTGACCTACAAATTCTAGTCACCTGGGCTTTTCCTTTTCCATTTGTGCAATTCCGTCCTTGAGCCTTTTTCTGGTCTTCTTGGTGCCTCTTTATTATCTCTGTTGTATAAATTTGTTTCTAAGAAATTTGACAAGCTTAAGGAGTTCATCATTAGATCATCTATTCTTCTGGAAGATTCTTAGCATGTCATTCTGTAAAAATCCACACTACACATGAGCATGACTTATGTAGCAAATATTAAATAAAATAGCAAGATTCATGGAATCATGAAGAAATAAATGTTGTGATGAGGACATCTCTGAATCTTTGGGTTCGAATCTGATCTGGCATGCTAATACATATTTAAAACATCTTTGTCCCCTTTGCCTTGTCAATAATATATTATAGTACAACTGTTTTGAAATTGACGTTTTAACATATTTGTATTCCTTTTGTTATCTGAAAGTAGATGCTTCCATGGGAGAGCTTACCTACATTGAGGAAGCAGGAGGTATACCGCATGCCTTCTGTCACCTCTATCTTTGCGTTACTGAAGCAGATGCACAATGGAAGGGGTTTAGCCAGGAGAAATGAAACTCCTTTTCCACTAGTAAACCCATTTGATGCATACTTCTTGCTTAATCCAAGTGGGGATCTGCGTGAGACACAGACTGAATTTGAAGATTTGTTCAAAAGGGAGATGACTGAGGTAATTTAGTGTTTTGCTGCATTTTATACTCATTTAGATTTGAGGACTGTGGGTAGTTTTTTATTATCAAAGGGTTGATGGTGTTACGTTTGAATTTTGATGCTCTGCATTATCTTGTCATGCTCCCAGTTCATCTCTGGCCAGTGCATATAGCATGGACCTATCTAACGGGAATGTAAAGTAATTTATCTTGGTCATGCTCCATGATGTTTGTAATTACCCCCATCATTAAATTTTTAGCCTCTGTAAAGGTAGTCAATAATTTCGTCATAGGGCCATTTTTAAATGCACTTTTTTTGCAGTGAATAATCCTAATTTTTTAAATCCACCAAACTATAGGTTGTGTCTAGTGACATGCCCTTTGTAAGTGAGGTTGATGAGTAGGGTTTCAAATAAGCACACATTTATCTAAATCTGACATGACTTCATATGGCAATTAAAATCTTTTTCAACTTTGAAATGGATCTTGAAGTTCATGGGATATGGCTATGATTTTTTTAAGAACCTGTGACCTCTTTCAAGCTTTGAAGTTTAGTACAGTGTGTTGCCATGCCAACATTGGCCATTCAATTTTAAACTGTAAATAATAGGAAAAGGAAAGAAATCATATTTTTCCACTTTATTAAGTTATTCTTCAAATTGCTTGGGATAGTGGTGTTAAGTTTTGAAAATAAAATCATTTTGGAAGGAAAACTTTTATGAAATTGACAAAACTTTGGCCTAGTTAATATTAATCCTACTTAAAGATTAAAAAATTACGTTTCTAATTATGACACATGTTTATTAATATAATATTTTTAAAGGTGAATTACCAAATGTATTTATTTAAACAATTAAATCTAGTAAAATAAGGTTGCTATCAGATAACTAAGTTGTTATTTGTCTATCATGTTTTCTCTGATGAGGTGTATCAGATAGTGTATTCAGATAGTTGCTATGAGTTCATGAAACTAGGTTTTGCATCCCTTCATAGAAATCCTGCCTTTAATGCTCTGTTTCCTTTTAGTTTATTAGGGTGGGTTTTTCATAAAAATTTTAAGTATTGCATATGCTTGCATCATTACTTCATTGTAGTGGGTTAAGTTATTAATACATTACTTGTTTGCAGGGACGGGTGTGCAGTGTACCCCCCTTTGAGGAGCTAGCTTCAGCGCTGCAAAAACATGATTTGTTTATATATTTTGGTCATGGAAGTGGTATGCTTCTCATACTTATTTTCATACCATATGTATATCTTTACTTAAAATAGATTTAATGACCTACTGGAAAAAAAAGATATGATAAGAAACACAAACATATACTGGAAATGTTGTTAGAGAAGAGATAGCTTAAAATCGATAAAATGATCTACTGTAAAAATGAAATGATAAGAACACAAAAATATACTGGAAATGTTGTTATAGAAGAGAGTTCATATGATTGACTAATTTGTTTTTATTGAAGAACTGTATATCCAATACTATGCCTTCAAGGATTAAAGCTTTGTTCTTTCAGTTGTTTGTATTCAGAAGAGCTAAATTTTTGTCATAAGTTAACATCTTTCATTGTCAATTGATAGTGTTCACACCATATAAATAAAAAGTTATGGCATGTGGAATTTCATCTTATCATATGGCTTCTCAGAGGACATCTGCATACGCATCTTGCGTAAGGTCAAGCCTTTGGATTCTCTAACAAATCTAATGGTCTAGACCATCGGCTTTTACTTGAATGTGGACCATTAATTTGTGTGCTGCTTGTTGGACACATCAGAAGTAGAATCAACTGTTACCATACTGTATTTTTTGTTGATTTGTGGTGCTGCAGGTGAGCAATTCTGGCCTAGGAAGAAGATTGAGAATTTGGATCGCTGTGCTGCTACACTTCTAATGGGATGTAGCAGTGGATCTCTTGTCATTAAGGGACAGTATACCCCAGAAGGACCGCCTTTGTCCTACTTACTAGCTGGCTGTCCAGCTATAATTGCTAACCTGTGGGATGTGTTGTCCAATGACATCAACCGTTATTGTAAGGTCCTTCTTGATGCCTGGTTAAGAGATGCTTCACAGACAGACTCTGGTGAAGAACTTAGGTTTGCCTCTCTCATGGGGAAGGCTCGTGATGCCTGTAGATTCCCGTTCTTGACTGGAGCTGCTCCAGTGTGTTATGGAGTGCCTACAAGAATTTTGAAGAAGGATACTTAAATTGTTGGTTTGTTGTCTTAACCATATGTTTGCTTTTTAAGGCATGTGCATATGAGCAACTATTCATGTCCCAAATCAGTTATATTTTTTAACATGATTATCTATTACTTTAACATAATATAGATGTCTTAAATAACTGCAATTCATTCCCTGTGACTGGAAAGTTTGCAATTGTATACAACAATGTCTTATGGACCCTCTAGAATAGTGCCACTTCTTTGATTCACTGTGTATTACTGAAGTTGCATCACTTAATATAGAACAGGTTGTGATGATGGAACTGTTTGACAGGAGGTAAAACATAAGGAGAACAGTTATGTTTTTAGGCTGTTGTTTATATTATTTGCTAGTGGAGAGCAGGCATGTTTTCAGGCAATTGTTTATTTTATATGCCAGTGGATGTTGGCCAGTGTGTAAAGCAGACAATTTCCGCTCCCTATTCAATAGATTTGCAGTGATCTGAATCACTGATTTTTTGCCTGAAATGGTTCAAATTATCTCTCAAACTATGAAACATCTCTAATTTTCCTATGTTGAAGGTATTTTCCAGGAAAGACGACTTTTGATAGACCTTCAGTAATTCTTGGTTGGACTGGTACACTGAATCAGGTAGATGGAACAAGTTTCATATGCTAACAGTGGTTTATGTTGAATGGATTTGATGCATGCGACAACCAAAAATGTTTTGGTTTAAGATAACCCAATTTCATTCTGAAATATTTGTCTTGTATATTTGATACGTCCATTGTTGCGCACGTCATGGTTATTGCTAATCCCCCTTGGCTTTTGTCATGCAGGTGTGCCGTGATGGTCATGATATGCTTTAATTTGAATGAGACATCTTGTAAGAATGTTTATAACGGTGCGCTGACAGGCGTTTGTCCAATTAGCACGAATTAACTCCCTTCCTCTTCTCCAAGACGCCTCAATTTTGTCCGAAGCCGTTTACCAAGTAATTTATCACTTTATCTAATAGGAAATAGAAATTCATATATATTAATGACACTATCTATAACGGGCCCATTTCTTTTCGTTCATTTTTAGAATCTGTCTCTTGACTCTCATTACAGATATATTTCCAAACCGCCAGAATTTTAGTTGGCCATGCTTCTCTCTTCGTGTAAACTCCTGGGAAGAGGTAAGGTATCACCTGAAAAGTCCTCCATAAGCCCTGGATCCGATCCCTTGCCACTCCATGACATCTCCTCTTCCTTCTTCTGGTTCTATTTTTTGTACTTACGTCACTTCTTCATCTCTCCAATTCCTTATACATGGCGACCGTGTTTCACCTTTGGCTAGGCCTAGCTGCTATGATCACGGCTCTCCTTGGAGTCACTGGGGATCATGGGTCCATCCGTACTCCTACCAAGGCTTGTGTCTTTCTGATAATTGGTGTGGGGGTTTTAGGCAGTGCTTTGCTCTTTATGCTTCCCAGGAGGAGGCTGGGGACTGCTAAGCCGCGAGCCCAAGCTGTCCCTGAGGCGGACACCTTGCTGAAGATACCGAAGGTGGAGTCCCCCATCTCTGCTGCTGCTGCTGCTGCTGCTGCTTCTGCTTCTGCTTCTTCTTCCCCGGAGATTGATGAAGATCTTCACAGCCGACAGCTTGCTCTTTACGGGAGAGAGACTATGCGGAAGCTCATCAAGTCTAACGTCTTCATCTCCGGCCTCTCAGGCCTTGGTGCTGAGATCGGTAATTGGACCACTTGTTGTATTTGATAATCATTAAAAGCCTTCTCTTGTTAATAGTCTGTATATTGGGTTGTGATGGTTTTTTATCCTCATGAATTTTCACAGCCAAGAACCTTGTTCTTGCGGGCGTCAAATCAGTGACCCTGCATGACGATGCCAGTGTGCAGCTGCGTGACTTGTCAAGCAATTTCTTTGTGTCAGAGGTTGATGTAGGAAAGAACCGGGCTCTTGCCTGTGTTCCGAAGTTGCAGGAGCTCAACCATGCAGTGGCAGTTGCTACCCTGACTGATCTTATACCCTCGAAGCTCTCCAATTTCCAGGTTTGTTTATTATGATGATTGTATTCTTGTTGATTTTGTGTGATTGTTAGTGAGATATGGATTTAGGCTGTATGTGAGATTGCTCACTTTTGTTATTGGAATTTTCTTCAATTGATTGATGGGTGTTCTCTGATGCTTTGGTTTGTTGATTATTGCTCGTGGTTTTTAGTTTCATTTGCACTTCTCTGTTATGTATTGATAATGTGTTGCTTGTCTCATGTATGATATAAAGATGCTAGTATTGGCAACTGGTTTTTGCTTGATCCTAAGTTTTAACCTTATGTTTTGATGAATATGTGTTTTCTTTTTTCATCTTGATGTAGAAATGCTGGTTTTCCTTGTTAAATTGTTTTTTTTTTTTATTTCATTTGATTCCTAAAAAGTGAACCTATGGTTTGCGCCTTTCACTTAAACTGGAATGCGATACCTCTAAACTTAATTCCTTATAAATTAGTTTTTTGATTTCAATACTCAAATTTATTGCATGTGATGTACGAACTGTATTACTGTTCACATTAGAGTTGTATTAAGGTAATTCCAACTGCTCATTGCTATCAACTCTTTTCTCCAGGTGGCAGTCTTTACAGATATTAGTTTGGAGAAGGCTATTGAATATGATGATTATTGCCATAAGCATGAACCTCCCATTGCCTTCATTAGAGCTGAAGTTCGAGGCCTCTTTGGTAATGTATTTTGTGATTTTGGTCCGGAGTTTACGATTGTCGATGTTAATGGTGAGGAACCACATACGAATATAATTGCATTTATTAGTAATGACAATCCTGCTATTGTATCTTGTGTCGACGATGAGAGACTTGAATTCCAGGATGGAGATCTTGTGGTGTTCTCCGAAGTTGAAGGTATGACGGAGCTAAATGACGGCAAACCAAGAAGAATAAAAAATGTTAGGCCTCATTCGTTTATCCTTGAAGAAGATACCACTTCTTTTGGGATGTATGAGAGAGGAGGAATAGTCACCCAGATAAAGCAACACAAGGTTCTCAAGTTCAAACCTCTAAGAGATGCTCTCAGGGATCCAAGGGAATTTCTTCCTAGTGATTACTCTAAATTTGATCGGTCACAATTTTTTCACTTGGCGTTTCAAGCATTGAACAAGTTCAGAAATGATTTTGGATGTTTTCCTGCTGCTGGATCCTCAAAAGATGCTGAGAAGCTGGCTGCTTTTGCCGCTGACATTAATCAAAGTACGATTAATGGTAGTCTTACCGAGATTGATACCAAACTCCTGCGCCAATTTGCAAGTGGTTCTGGAGCTGTTTTGAATCCAATGGCTGCAATGTTTGGTGGGATTGTTGGACAGGAAGTTGTTAAAGCATGCTCTGGGAAATTCCATCCTCTACATCAGGTGAGAATTTGATCTTTTATGAGAATGCTACAAAATAGAAATGTGATATACTACATTTTTTCTAATATGGTGTTTTTAGCCTAAAACAAGTTGGAATTAATTGAGTATCTATACTATCATTACCTAACTTTTACCTGTAAATATGACTGCAGTTCTTTTACTTTGATTCTGTTGAGTCACTCCCTGCGGAACCTTTGAATCCTGTGGATCTGGAGCCGCAAAACTGCCGTTATGACGATCAGATCTGTGTGTTTGGACACAAGCTTCAAAAAAAACTGGAAGATGCTGAAGTATTTCTTGTGGGGTCTGGAGCACTTGGATGCGAATTCTTGAAGAATCTTGCACTCATGGGAGTTTGTTGTAGCCCAAAGGGAAAGCTAACTATAACAGATGATGATGTCATTGAGAAGAGTAATCTCAGCCGCCAATTTCTGTTTCGTGATTGGAATATTGGGCAAGCTAAATCCACTGTAGCAGCATCTGCTGCAGCTTCAATCAACCCAAGCCTCCACATAGAAGCTCTTCAAAACCGTGCATGCCCAGAGACAGAAGATGTATTTAATGATACATTTTGGTGTCACTTGGATGTCGTTATAAATGCACTGGATAATGTGCAGGCCAGACATTACATAGACTCAAGGTGTGTCTATTTCCAAAAGCCGCTTTTGGAGTCTGGAACTCTTGGTGCCAAGTGCAACACACAGATGGTTATACCTCACCTCACTGAGAATTATGGGGCCTCCAGTGATCCACCTGAGAAGCAGACTCCTGAGTGCACTCTCCATTCTTTCCCCCATAACATTGAGCATTGCCTGACTTGGGCCCGTTCTGAGTTTGAGGGTTTATTTGAGAAAATACCAAATGAGGTTAATAGTTTCCTATCAAATCCAATTGAATATATATCCACTATTGGGAAAAATTCGGACCCTCAGACTCGATCCAAGCTTGTAACTGTTGCTCAATGCCTTTTCGAGGAGAGATGTGAGACGTTTCAGGACTGTGTCACCTGGGCTCGGCTAAAGTAAGTTCACTTTGTACAATTGATTCCCTAAGTAGATGGCATGTGGTTTTAGCAGTCATTTCAGGCCAGGCGCACATGTCACAGAGTGTTTTATTATTGTGTTAAGAATGTTTTTTCTCAGTTTCATAAAAATTGATGCCAACTTGTACAAATCTGATTCATTATGATTGTCCAAGCTCTTCCTTTTACTTTGAAGGGCTTTCAGGTAAATTGATATTATATTTTCGCTGATTTGTTTATTGTCAAACTTTTCATGCCTGCAGGTTTGAAGATTACTTCGTTAATCGTGTGAAGCAATTGACGTTCACCTTCCCCAAGGATGCTGTTTCCAACCGTGACACTCATTCTCCGTTCTGGTCACCTCCTAAACGCTTTCCTGAACCATTGCAGTTCTCATCTAGTGATCCGACGCACCTTAGCTTTATTAAGGCTGCAGCCATGCTGAGAGCAGAGACATTTCAAATCCCTGTTCCAGACTCATTGAAGAATCCTTTGGTGCTGGCTGAAGCTGTTGATAAAGTAACTGTACCAGAGTTTCTGCCAAAGAGGGATGCGCATATTGTGTCTGATTTGGAAGGTTCTCTTCCTAACTCGGCTTCATTTGATGATGATGTTGTTGTTCGTGATATCATCAGAAAGCTCGAAAGATTCACAGAGAGTTTGCCTCCTGGGTTCCAGATGAACCCAATACAATTTGAGAAGGTTAGCTTATGATGAACCTACCAGTTTAATATCCAGTTACATGTTTTATCTATTTTTACAAGGAAATAGTTTCTTTTGCATATCAATTGTTAGTTTTTTTTTTTAACTTGCGAAAATAAATCACCAATAAATAGTTGAATAGATGAGGAGTTTCAGCAGCTGTTACACTTGCATGGAGTTATTCTCATCAATGTCTTTATCATTCTTTGGTTGATAGATCATTTACAGCAGTTCACTGACCAATTATTTCTGCATTTTATGACCCCTTTTAGTAGAACCTATGCATGTTGTGACTAGAATGCTGCATTTTTAGATTTTCTTTATAGATTTCTTTGCTTCATTATTTTATATGTGGTTGTCCTTGTTAAGAAAAGCAATAGTCATGGCTATATTTATTTATAGGGATTCAAATGGTGTTTTGGTATATGAGCTCTTAATTTCTCCTTTTGGATGCTTTCTTATATACCTTTAGCTTGAATCCTCTTTCACCTATGATTTACAGGATGATGATACAAATTACCACATGGACTTCATAGCTGCGGTCGGTAACTTGAGAGCGAGAAACTATAAAATCCCTGAAGTTGACAAGCTGAAAGCAAAGTTCATCGCTGGGAGGATCATCCCTGCCATTGCCACTTCCACTGCATTGGCCACTGGTCTTGTATGCCTGGAGTTATACAAAGTACTTGCGGGTGGGCACAAGCGTATGGATTACCGCAACTCATTTGTTAATCTTGCACTCCCACTGTTCTCCATGGCTGAACCAGTTCCACCCAAGGTTACCAAGTACCGCGATATGACCTGGACGGTTTGGGATCGTTGGATCATAAAGGGTGATCTTACTGTTGGAGAGCTCATTCAATGGCTAGAGGAGAAGCATCTTAATGCATACAGCATCTCATGTGCCTCGTCTTTCATTTACAACGGCTTACTTCCCAACCACAAAGAACGGCTAGACCGGAAGGTTGTTGACCTGGCAAAGGAGATCGCCAAGGTGGAGGTACCTCCATACAAGAGTCATCTCGATGTTGAAGTTGGTTGTGAAGATGATGATGGGAACGACATTGATATACCTCTCATCTCCATATCCTTTCGAGAGGTGAAAACTATCAAAAGTAATTAATTTATAGTTCTCACATCAGTTATAAATCTATATGGTATAATATGTTAATTGAGCCTACAGAATGTGTTGGGTTTATATTTAATAATTGTACGGGCTGCAATAGAGATGGCTACATGAATGAGGTGTTCTGCAAAAGGCCATCAAATAGAAGCTCCTCTGCTGGTGAGCAAGTGTTCAATATGGGCATACCCCATAGACCTTGCCATCCGGAGAGGTGTGGCCCCTCTGTTGGTCTTTGCTTCAACGTCAGCTCCAAGGTTAATGAGCATCTCAGTAGTGTCCAATGACCCACCCTCCACTGCGAGATGCAGAGCTGTGTGCCCCTCAACATCCTGGCTTTCAATCTCAATCCCAAACGCCACAAGCATCGACACTGCCTCACGGTGACCCTTCAGCGCTGCACAGTGAAGCGCCGTTGTATCATACTGGTCTTTGCTATGAGTACTAACACTAACACCAGCAACAGCAGGCTTCTTTTTCAACAGAGATTGAAGCTTTGCAATGTCTCCTCTCCTTGCAGCTACTAGTAGTACCATCTCCTCCGCAGTCTCCTCTATTAATTCTTCTGGCTATAGCTTATATGAATTAATAGATAAACAATAGTATATATGTATACAATTTATAAAAATAAATAAATCTCGAACATTAACCTTATTAATATAAGCCGAAGTCTTAAAAAGGGGATTGAAATAACTAAAGTCTCTATACGTTGAGGGT
The DNA here is from genome assembly GCF_009730915.1 of Dioscorea cayenensis subsp. rotundata. NCBI lineage: Eukaryota > Viridiplantae > Streptophyta > Magnoliopsida > Dioscoreales > Dioscoreaceae > Dioscorea > Dioscorea cayenensis. The sequence goes on from NC_052488.1 coordinate 21,899,643, forward strand.
CCGGTGTATGAGACTCGGAGCTTCGTGTCTTGAGTTTTCGAGTCGAGTGATGCTCTAATGAGGAAGCGATCGGTAGAGGTCGGCAACTCTGGCTGAGGACGCAGTGTAATACGCAGCGCCACCGTGGAGAGCGGGTGGAGGAGTCCGGCCGGCGGCGTGACGTGGAACCTGGAAGGCGCCGTTGACTGGACCTTGAAGGTGATGATGTCTGTGTGATGGAGTGATCGGACGTGGATCTCTGTCCGGCACTTGATCATCGGCTTGAATTCGATCAGGATCTCGTCCTCCATGATCTCCACCAGCTTCGCCATTTTGCCAACGATGGTGGAGAATTCGGAGATGTGAGTTTGTATTGATAGTTTCAGAGCTACTCTCTCTCTCTCTCTCTCTTTCTATCTGAGCTTCTCTTGCTCGGTTTCTTACTTCATGGCCTGCATTTGGGCATCATTTTCACTGTTATTGCAAAGATACATAGAATGGTATTGAAAAAAAAAAATATGGTTTGTTTATTATTATCATAAAATAGGAGGGAAAATTGTCTGGATTGAAATCAATGGATTTGGACAAATGGACGGTCCACATTGGACTATGAATGCTTAAAACAAGCTTCTTCCATTTGGCCGGCTACTAATTTTTCTAACTTGCAGATTTTCAAATAAATTGAGTGGGGGGAAAATATTCACTTTATATGTTGATTTTTGTGCTTTTAATATATTTGAAAAATATTTTTAATGGGTTGTTATTTTTGTCCATAGTTTTGTAATAGTATCCACAATTCTGTCAATACCAAACAATTTATTACAAATATAAAATTATTAAATAGTGCTTGTTGTATTTTAAAAGTCAGGTTGATATTATTTAAGTTTTTTAAAAAATATTTTTAAATTATAAATATTTTTTTCTCATTAATTTTTTTTATTTTTTTTTAATTTTTTAAAAAATAGATAAATTATAAATTCTTTACAAAACAACACGATTAAAACAGATCAAGAGAAGGCCAACATGCATATAAAACAAAAAAATAAAAACAGCGAGGGAGTAGGTCATAAAAAATGAAACACAAATAGAAGACAAAAAACACTACTAAACTCAACGAAAAAGAAGAAGCGGGCCGGCGAGGTGGATCAGAGAAGCCGAACAGAACCTACAGCTGCGCCAGGGATGAAGATATAATTAGCTCACTAACCGAAGTGGGTTCGCTAAGTCTGGAATTCGGTTACTCACAAAAACAAGGTTGTGTTCATGAGTAAAGACTCCTCGAGTTGGGCCCCGCCCGAATCGGAGGCTGCCTAGGTGTTGGTGGGGCTTTTCTCATATTTTTCAATAATAAAAATTGGAAAACTTGTTTTTAAAATATTATGAAGTTATGATGTAATAAATAACACTCACCAACAAAAATCTACAAGTGGGGAGAGAAAAAGAGGGGAAATGGTGAAGCACTTGTTTGGTCCTGGCTGTCTCACTTCATTGACACTTTATCATATCTTTGGCCGGACCAAAAACAAACCTAATCATTGGACTGGGTTGTGTGGTGGTTGGGTTGCCCACTTAAGCTTCTTCCACTCGCACGTGCACTGCACATGGGTCTCTCCTCGTAATTCTCAATAATTAGAGCGTGCTCTGCATGTGCGTATCATCTCCAAATACGTTTCTCTTACTTTTTTTCATGGTTTTTTTACTTTTTTTTACCTTTTCTTCTTTATTATATCAAAATTAGCATGATAAATTTAAAGGAAACTTTCTCAATTTAATCTTTATATAGCCTGATTTAGATATGTATATACACTTTCTATTTATATTTATTTCTAAATAATTATTATTTTGGGGGTTGGTCATGCATGAATCTGGACTGGATAAGGCCAAAAACGAACAACTTTCCTAATTTATAAATTTCAATAAAATTTAAATAATTATCTTGTAATAATTTAGTCTCTATTCATGTCCACTAAATTGTCACTTGAAATTAAATCCTAATAATTAAAATTCCAAAAACCAGTGTTCATTTAAAATTTGCAGAAATTGAATTGCCACACATCCAAATTGTTATTTTTTTTTTCACAATTAAAAAATAAATTTAATTTTTTGAAACATTATTTTGAATTATAAAAACACAACACCTACCGGCAACCTGCAAGTCACTTTCCCACTCCACAAACCAGAAAAAAAAAAAGAAAAAAAAAGTAAAACATTTTTCAGAGTAATCCTGAAAAAGAAGACTTCACATGCAAGGTAACATGCTGTCTTTTCAGTGTGGATCCAAACTCTCAAAAATATTTAGTCACAAGTCAATGGCCATTGCCATTTGTTCCTCATAATAACAACAATATCACAAACCCAACAACTACATTCAAATAAAAGAAAAATAAATAAATCAAAATGATTATCATTTGATTAGACTAATAATCCCAATTATATCCATTTCATCAATCCCATTTAACAAAGAAGTCAAATTAAATCCAATTTAATGAAGTTCTCTTTCAAACAAAATAAAAAAACAAAAATTCAAACTAATAAACAATATATTAAAATTCAAATAATCAAACCCTTTGAAAATCCCTAACTTTCCAAATCAACCCAAAAAACAATCCAAAATCTCCCATTTTTCTCACAACTCTAAAAAAAGCCATTATTATTATTATTATTATTATTATTATTATTATTATTATTATTTATTTATTTATTTCACCTTCCCCTTTAAATAGAACAAACCCTTAAAAAAAACCAATTTTATAGAGACTCACCGCATTCGTCTCTTTCTTTCTTTCGATCTCTTGCGATCTCGCACGTGTGAACGAGCTCCGCCATCTCATGTGGCCGCCGTGGGCCAAGAACCCGAGCGGCAAGTCTCCGGCCGCCGCCACCACCACCACCACCACCATCTCCTCCTGCTCGTCTCCTCTGGCCCGATCCCACTCCTCCTTCTCCTTTAAAGACGTCCAAACCCTCATCCACGGCGACGACACCGACGCCACCGCCCCTGGATCCCCCTCGATCTCCCGAGGCGCAGCCGTCTTCCACCGCGTGCGCGCCGCATCATCGGCTCTCCGCACCTGGCGCTCCATCTGCTCGCCGGCTTCCGACCCTGGCCCCAACCGCATCGTCCTCTACTTCACCTCTCTCCGCGTCATCCGCAAGACCTTCGAAGACTGCCGCGCCGTGCGGTCCATCCTCCGTGGCTTCCGCATCGCGGTCGACGAGCGTGACCTCTCTATGGACTCTTCCTTTCTCCATGAACTCTCATCGCTTCTCCGACAACGCCAACCCCCTTCTCTCCCCCGCATCTTCATCGCCGGCCGGTATATCGGTGGGGCAGACGAGATCCGGCAGCTCCACGAGGCCGGCGAGCTTCGCCGCCTCGTCGAGGGAGCTCCACCGGCCGGTGCCACCTGTGACCGGTGCGGCGGAGCTAGCTTCGTTCTCTGCTGGGCGTGCAACGGGTCTCACAAGCGGTTCTCGGAGAAGGGCGGCTTCCGGAGCTGCGCCGCCTGCAACGAGAACGGCCTTGTTCGGTGCCCCGATTGCTTATTCTCAGCCGTTTGATTCCCCATCCGACGGCTGCCATCTCGTTAGGTTTCCAGGTTTGTCTTTTTTTCAAAAGTAGGGGCATTGTGGAAATATATTTCTAATTTTCAGGTCAAAATTTTTTTAGTTAGTTTTGGGATCTGGGATCCTTCCATGATTGCTCTCCTACTCTTTTGTTTCTCTGATGTGATTGTGATGTATGTATTTAAAAAAAAACAAATCAAAAAAATTATTTAGAGATTTTGAGAAGAGGTAATATCAAAGCTTTTCTCTTTCTTTTTTTATTTTTTATTTTTTATAATTTTTTAGCTTAATTTGTATGTGTACTCTTTCTCTCTCTGTGTCTATATATATATATATATATATATTTAGTTTTAAATTTGCTGAAGAGTTTAGGTGAAATTTATTTAATAGGAAATTGAGACCAAGTATTGGTAATTTGGTATATTGCTATTGAATTGCACTGATTTGAATATTAAAAAAATTATTTAACCATAAAAAAAAAATATTCTTTTTATGTTTTCTAATGGAAAGTTTGCTTTAGAGTTTTTTTTTTGAATAAAAGTTTGCTTTAGAGTGGATAAGAACGAACCTTCTGCTTTGAATTTTAAAATAGCTAATGTTAAAATTTTGAATTTGAAAAACAACATACAAATTTCTATTCTACTTTTTTAATTAAAAAAATAAAACTTCAGAAGCAATGGGCCAATAAACCAAATTCCAATTTAAAATTTAATAATACTTGTAAACTATGGACTAGTATAATTGGCAAATATTAATGCATATTAAATAATATTAATTGATAAATGATGAGAGTGACTATGTATATATATTTAGAAAGAGTGGATAGATACTGTGAAGCTTGAACATGCCAAAAATCTCAACGAAACTAATCAATGTTTGTCTTTTTCATTGAATCAAGTTACTCTGTTTCCAAAATTAAGGCTTCAAATTGATGCATTGACATTCTTGTTTTTCCTCATTGTGCTTTAGGACCACATGTAATTAATTTATTTACATACCCATCCAATTATTTTATATATATATATATATATATATATATGAGGATGCATCAGAAACGTAATCTGTGAACGTTGATATGGGCCGTTGGATTTCAATCCAACGGCTGCTATCATATGTGAGCGAGTAACATTATGCACTATTTATAAGCGACGATAAAAAAATGGGATGTACTGTATTTTTGATCCGAACCGTCCCAATCAATCTCAGTAGCGATAATTAAATCAATCACGGTAATCCAACCCCTATGAAAGATCGCATCGTCATCTGCGGACGACTCTACGAACGTCCGCAGATGATGTTTAGCCTATATATATTATTTATCGGATTTGTCAATATATATATACAGTGTCATGTTCCATTTATATAATCCGGATGGTTAATTGTATTATTTAATGAGGAATAATTTGATTATATATATATATATATATATGAGAACATTCACTTGGAACTCCATTATTTGTTTGTTAGGTGGTGGAATCTTTTCTTATATCTCAGCAAATTTTGATGGTTGTGGGGATTAATTGTGACAAAACTTTGGTTAACACCCAACCAAACCAAAACAGATAAATGAGGAATAAGGAATGTTGATAAGATTTTTGTTAATTTAAAAATGTATTAATTAAGTTAAGTAGGTAAGATTAAAGCAAGTTAAGATATTAGGAAATTATAATGGTATTCTTGTCATAATGTTTAGTATATCCACAACCTTTATTGTTTGAATTAATGATTACATTCTTATGGTTGGTGACATTGGTTAAAAACTAATTAACATTTCATGAGTAAAATCACCAACATCATGCAAAAGGTTTGCCAAGGACAGAAGGACATGTTATAAATATGAGATTATGAAATTTAATTTGTAAATATAAAAATTCAGATTATGGCACATTGAATGCATACTATAAGTGCGATAGGTTAAAAGTAATTTTTTTTAACTCGTCTCTGCATTGGCTACAAGAGCTTAACACATACACCCCTTTTTTTATTATTAATTATTATATATTTGTTTTATACAAATATTAAAACTATAATTTAATTTTTTTAAAATTTTAAAAAAATATGATAAGATAATTTTATTTTATTTTTATAGTTTTCTATTTCTATTAATGCATACGCTACTCACGTTAAGTGAGAAGAGTAAAATTAAAAAAAAATAATAATACAAATAGATTTATATAAAATTTTTAAATATGATAATCAATTAAAAAATATCTTTAAATATCATTATTAAGAGAGTAAATATACTCTCTCTGTTGCTTTTTTATCTGTCACAAATTTATATTTTGTTTGATTTGTTATTTTTTAACATCAAAAAGCATTTATTATTATTATTTTTAAATTACTCTTAACATTTTATTCAATTTTTTAAAAAAAAATTAAATATGATAAAGAAATATGACGATATAGATTATGGATAATTTCAGAAAGATAATTACTTTTTTATAAAATTTTATGAAATAACTACATGAGATTAGGTACGACATATTAAAAAGAATTGAGGGAGTATTAAAGAAATGCACAAGGTGGGACAATGTGTATTAATATGATAATTTTTTTTTAACAAATGGTGATGAATCATGTGCAAAGCATATGCATATAGGGATTTGATATCTAATTTTCATTTAATTTTCACTTGTGCACAAGTGATCATACATTCATATGTCAATAAGCTATGATCTTGTTAGCATAACAAGTGAGTTTGCATTATTACGTGTAATACACTTCTACAGTCTTGGAAACAACATCTTACACAATGGTATAAATAATATGAAGTACAATGCATACTATTATGAATGGTTACACAGATTTATAACACTATTAATATCCCTATTTATTTTTATCACCCTATTTTTTATTTTTTTCAAACCTACGAATGTCCGCAGGAATTTACATTAAGAATCTAGCAAAAAGTACTACCACCTAAATAACATGGTATTTTTTTTTTTTAATTTCTTAGCGTGGGATGAGAATGGATTAGTGACCATATTCCATTTTATTTGAATACTATGATAATTAACTGTGTTAAAAAAGATCATGCTTAACAGTTTGAGAACAAAATTTTTTATATCTCTATATTACATTATTTTTATCTCTCTCCCATTAAAAGTTTCCATAAGGACCATAACTAAACCATGTCATCCATTATTTATAAGCTATTTATTTATTTATTTTTAAATAAAATAAATAAATCACAAATTTATTGAAAAAAAGACAAGTACAATAAACAAACAACAAGAATTTGTAAACTATTCATATTTATTATTTTTTAGTTACAAATCACATTTATTTTTGATTTTTTAAACCAAATAATTGATAAATCAAAGATTCTACCCGTTATTGTTAATCAAAACTACTACAACTGAACTTTAAATATAAGATTTAATCTTACCCCTCAGTAATTAGATAAAGAGTATATCTTTTACCTATCAATACTCTACTTTTATGTAAACCCTTAATCTCAGTGATTTCACAACTCATACATGCTATGATTGGTTTATCAATTCCATTATTTCAAAAACGCTTAACATCTAAGTATCCTACAAATTTTTAAATTTTAATAATTATTTAAGATTTTTTTTACCGCCCAATTTAATTTAATTTTTTCTTATAAAGTGCATTTCACAAAGCAGGTACATAGTACAGAGATTTTAAAAGTAATTTACCCCATTTTGTTTTATTTTTCATATTTACTAAAAAAACTAGACTAATGCAACTATAAATGAACCCAATTTCATAAAATTTTTTAAAAAAAAAAGAAAAAAGAAAAAAAAAAGATGACGATATAACTAATTGAGCAAACCGTACCCCCTTTTTCTGTTGAACATAAGAACAATAAATTCATGCGCATGAGAGAAAGAGAAGATTAAAAAAATAATAATAATAAATCACAAGAGAAATACAACTCATTATAGATTCCATTTTGATAATTATGGAATCATAACTACTAGAATTTCGCATGCCAGTACTATCCCACGTTCCTTCCTTTAATTCTCATTCTCATCTACCATTTTTTCTTTTATTCAAGCAAAAAAGAAAGACAAATTAATGTTCAAAATGTGGACTTTGATACTGTTCATTTGCTTTTTGTGTCAAATTTTAAATCATGTATCTGCTGTCAATGATGAAGGTATTTATTAGTTGCATGTAATTTCAAAGTTCCTATTTTTTGTTCAATTTAAATTCATTTTTTTTTTGTGGACTGTGAATTATAGGAATGGCTTTGTTGAAGTTTAAAGAGAGTGTAGAGATTGATCCTTTTGATGCTCTGTTGAATTGGGATGTAAATGATATTGATCCTTGTTCTTGGTTTGGTGTTGAATGTTCTAAAGACTGCAAAGTTGAATCACTGTAAGATATCATTCTTCTTCTTCTTCTTTAATACTCAAAAAACAAAATTTCATAGTTTAATACTAAGTTTGTTTGTTTGTTTACATTGATGTTAATGGTGTCTTTATGGAGTATATGATTCATATTGAACTTGATAATAAATTTGAAGTTGTTTACATTCTAGATTTGCTTTTCTCACACTGATTCATTTCAGACAAAACTGAAACATTATTTTTTTTTTTTAGCAATTTGAGAGATCTTCTTCTTGAAGGGACACTTAGTCCTGATCTTGGAAAGCTAATTAACATCAAGTATATGTAAGCTCATTTGTCTTTGTTGTATTTATTCTGCACTTAAATTGCATCTCTATGCTTATTTCTGATTCATTATAATGATTTATGTGGTTCAGTGTGCTAGAGAACAATTCTTTTTCTGGAACTGTTCCCAGAGAAATAGGAAATTTGAATAAACTTCAAGTGTTGAATTTGGGATTCAATAATCTCAGAGGAACATTGCCTTCTCTGTTAGACAGCATTTCAACTCTAGAAATACTGTGAGTAAACAACATGTATAATTATCTGTCTTCTTACTGAAAAAGCAATGAGTTATGTTTTCTTGACAATCTTTGCAGTATACTGAAAGGCAACAAGATTACAACCAATGCATTAAGGCTTCGATTTAATGAAGATCATTCAGGTTCAAAATTTCAACATTTAATCAAGTAAGATTATGTACATCATATATGAATTCATTACATTGTTTGTTTGTGATTCACATATATTGAATGAAGCTAAAATTCTTCTTCTTTTCAAAGACATATACAAGCTAAACATCATCATAAAGGAGGAACTCATGGCAAGGTACACCAACCTCCTTCTCCATCTCCATCTCCATCTCCATCTCCATCTCCCTCTCCTTTTCCCTCTCCTGGTCCATTTGAAAGACCAACACATTCTCCATCACCTTCAATAAGTACTGATTCTATGCCCACTTTACTGGTTCCTTTGCCTGTGGAACATCCTTCTAAGCCTCATCACAAGCATTTGGCTGCCTTGATCATCTGTATATCAGTTGCAGGAGTGGTGGTTTTATTTCTGCTAGCCATTTTAGCTTTTTATGTTTATCATGGCCGAGCGAAAAGGGTTGTGACGGTTGTCTCTGAAAAGGCATGGAAGACGGGTTTAAGCTGTCAATTACAGAAGGCATTTGTCACAGGTTTGGTTCTCTTCTAATGAATGACATTATCATATTTGAATTGCTTGAATCCTTGAGTTCAATTTCAATGTTTTCATAGCTATGTTATTATTATTATTATTATTTTTTCTGTATGCAGGTGTGTCGTCACTCAAACGAGAGGAGATTGAAAATGCTTGTGAAGATTTCAGCAATATTCTCGGTTCTTTACCAGATTGTACATTGTACAAAGGGAGACTGTCTAGTGGAATTGAAATAGCAGTCACAGATGTTGCGACTAAATCAAGCGAAGATTGGTCGTGTGTACATGAAGCTCGATTCAGGCAGAAGGTACTTTGCCTCTTTACTTGTTTTACTATCATTGTTTCCTTGTTTTTAATTTAACAAAACTGAGTGCCTTAATGCATTTCAGATCACAATGTTGTCCACAGTGAACCATAAGAATTTCATCAATCTGCTTGGATTCTGCGACGAAAGCAGTCCTTTCACTAGGATGATGGTCTTTGAATATGCTGCCAATGGAACACTTTATGAACATCTTCATGGTGAGTGCTTAGTCCTACTTCTAACAACTCTGCCAACGAAAACTTCAATTGATTTATCGTCGGAGTTCTTTGTTGCAGGTAAAGAAGCAGAACCATTGGATTGGGAAGCACGAATGCGGATAGCCATGGGAATAGCATACTGCCTTGAGCATATGATCCACAAAGTTAAACCTCCCCTGATTCTTAGAAATTTGGATTCATCGTCTGTTTATCTTACAGAAGATTTTGCTGCAAAGGTTTCAGATAATGGGTACTTTTCAGCTGCAGTTTCTGAAAATTCAGGTGTCTTGAATGCACAATTAACTAAACAAGAAGACATTGTATTAAAATTTGGAGTTCTACTACTGGAAATAATGTCGGGACAGCTTCCATTTTCTGGGGATGCTGGCCTGCTTGTGACCTGGGCATCAAGTTTCCCACAGGGAATGACATCGTTCAAAGATTTTGTCGATCCAATGCTTGAACCTCCTCGTGATGAGTATTTGACTGCAATTTGCAGGGTGGTTCTGTCATGCATTAGGAGAGACCCGGAAACAAGGCCAACAATGGCTGAGATCGCCGGCAAGTTGAGAGAGATCACCGGAATTTCTCCCAGTGCAGCTGCACCGAGTATCCTCCCATTGTGGTGGGCTGTGCTCCAGGCCTTGTCTACTGATTTTGAGAGTGATCATACAGAATTGATAGAATTATAAGAATGACCTGCAGCTTCTTTTTTGCCATTCTATCAAGTACCAAATTACCAAGCCTGGAGATTTTTTTTTCTTTCAGTTGAAGTTTTTCCTCCTTTTTCTTTAACAATTGTATTTGTGGGTTTTTTGTTTGTGGTTAATTGACATAAAACATCATCTATGAATCAAGATTTCTAAGAAAACAGAATGACAAAGAAACACAGATGAACATCTCAACAGAAATACAGATTCCTGGGCAAAGTGTTGGCCACAGGCTCCAATACAATCTAGGAAATATATTCAAAAATCCAAAGGCTTTCCGAACATCTCATTGATGTCTGCCAATGCTTCCCTAGTGAAAACAGTTGGCTCAAATAAATCACTCTCACTAAATTTGCGAAGAGCCTTTGATGAAGCTCTAGCTTTTGTACCTTGGTCTATACCATCATCGTCTGCGAAAATATGAAAACTCTCACTTTTCGGCTTCTGTTCCAAGAGTTTGCTATGCTCAAATCTTGAGGAAGCTTGAGCTGTTTGACCTTCCATTTCATCGTCAGCAAAGATAGAGAATCCTTGCAAGACTGGCTCCTGATTTAAAATTTTTTTAAGCTTCTTTGGCTTGTTGGTCTTCATGATATTCAATGGCTGCCCAAACATGCTATTTATGTCATTGATGGCCTCCTTCAGGTTGATAGTTGGGTCAACCAAGCCATGATGGCATGCGTTTTCTACCTTTGATTCACCAACAATAGTAGAGCCAACAAACCTTTGAATGATTGTGTCTTCTTTCATTCCAACATCTACCAAATTTGTAAAATTGCCAGAAATAATAGATTTCTGAGCAATTTGTTTTGAGCCAACATGAGATTTTGCAGAACAAGCACTTTTCATGTGCTTTTCGATCTCCACATTACCACCATCTTCACTCTCCTCCTCATCATCCGCCAATATATTGAATTCCCCAACAAATGGTTTCTGCAACTCAGTTTTGATTTGCTTCTCTGATGTATTTGAACAAATAGTTTGCCTACATTTCTGAATACTTCCTTTTGGTCTGCAGTCCAACAGGTTTTCCCCTTCATCTAAACTTTCATCTATGAACACCTCAAAAGCATTGGTCTGTTGATCTACTTTATGTTTGCTCTGATGCGATCTTCTCTTAATTTTTGGTTCTGCCTCCAAGGGCTCTCGGAACATGCTACTAATGGCATTCATGGCCTCCTTCATGTTAACCGTCGGATCAACTAAACCATGATGACAAGCATCTTCGTCTTCTGATTTCCCAACAATAGCAGAGCCCACAAATGTCACCACAACAGTGTCATCATTCCGTATAGAGGCTTGCTTCGTTAAATTCATATCAGCATCCTTGTGCTGCAAAATGAGGCTCTTAGCACCAGAAAAAAGAACTTACATTATCGTCTTTGATTGATCATATTGGCATGGCATATCAATTTAGCAACAGATAAATCATAATTGCAAATATCTGGTCTTTCCTTTGTCATACTCACAGATTTTGTAGAACCTTCAAAGCCACTGATATTTTTCAAACATCCTTCAGTGGAATTCATGCGCAGACCACCTTTCAGATCACCATTGATGTTTCTCTCAGTAAGTGGCAAGTTTGTAATGTCTTTATAAAAAAGTTCTTTACTTCCTTCGTTTCCTACATCAAAACAGGCTTGAATTCAGTAAAACTTCACACCTCTTGCATCAAATTTTCACATTGGAGAGAGGAACTCAATCATAAGACAGAATTACTAAAACTCCTAATGCTAAGCATATAAATAAAATCTGTGATATTTGGTAATGGTATTAACTTAACCTTTTCGAACATGCCGCAATTTCCCTGAAGTTGGTCTTTCTCTATTAGTCATGACACCCTGTGACAACAAGGCATTTTCCAGAAATAAAATCATTAACCACGCACTAAGCATGATGGAAAGCTGAAAACTTTAACAGATAATTACTTTAGCTTTTCGTTTCCTGTACAACTCCAAACGCTGAATGAACTGCTCGTATGATTTCTGTAGCTCACCAACAGGCTCTGCAAGACTACACAACAGTTAAGATGTAAACAAGGGGCTCAATTTTCAACTTCATTGAAACAATGGACACTCATCACTGCTTGCTAATGGCTATTCAACCAAAAAGGAAGAAGAAGCCATACTTTTGGACACCCAAATGGTACATCTTCTCTGCATCGTCGAACTTCTTCCTCTTCTCGTAGTAGAGTGCATAGGCTGAGTAAAAACTCGCTCGTTTAATCCCAATCTGATTCTTCTCCATTCTTCTCAACACCACCTTCGCATCATCCACATAATCCATCTAGAAACAAGTGATACAAGTGAATTTCTCAGAGACGAAAGGTCGAACAGGAGATAGGCGTAGATATTTGAAGGAAAAATTAGGCCTTTTCTACGAAAAAAAAACGAATTTATTCCTGGAGATTACCAATTGAATCCAGATACGAAGATATCGGGAATCATTCCGGTACCGGCGGTCGGTCTCGAAGGTTTCAACACATTTTTGGAGGAATCGAGGGAGTTTCTCTTGAAGAACTAGGGATGGTAGAGATTCCTTCATCTTTCGAATCCCCCTGAGATGAAAATCCAACGAGAGATATCAAAAAGGCAGCAACTATAGAAATGGGAAAAAGATCGAAGGTATGAACTCACTGAAGCCATGGCAAGAGAGGGTCTTGGCCTTGGTATTCCTTGATCTCGGAGATCAGCGATGCCAAGAGCTCCTTCTGGAGATCGGTCGCCATGGATTCCTCGCGAGCTCTATCGAGGACGAGAGAACGAGAGGGAGTACCAACGAAAGCAGAGGGATTTCAAACTGAGAACAATATCCACCCTCCATATTGCCTCGAGATTAGTTCTTGGAATCTACACATACTTTTACGAAGAGACCCAGAAGTTTTAAATATTAAAAAAAAGAAACATCCAATTACATCTGGACCACTTGGATCCCTTCCTTAAATTCTGCCTCAAGGACTCTCTCAGACCTATGCTCTAGAGCCATATTCTGGAACATTTGGCTGGAACGCAACAGTTGTATTTTTAACCAAAAATATTCATCAATTACTTCTATACTCCATAAGACAGCTAACATGCTTCTTTCTTGGATCACTGCAGACTAGGTGCCTCTTCAGCAGGAACCATCTGATGCTGCTCAGAAGATCAAGCGTTCTCTTAACTTCTTGAGCTCCAGATCCACGGACACTATTGGTGAAATGGCGCACACCACAGACCGGGAGTAGTCTGCCTCTCTTTTGTAGCTGGACTGGCCTTTGTCTCCAGATGGTGGACTTCGTCAGCCCATCTCGCTATCTTCCCCCTTATCCATTTTATTGCTATTTTTTATCCTAGTCCTGTTTACTGCTATTCTCATCCCTGGTGAGGATACCAGCTTTTATTTTATTATCTGTCAGTTTATTTTTCTTACTTCTGTACTTTGTTCCTTTTGTTTATCCCTTTTCTTAAATAATAAATTTGTGGTTTATCCACTTTATTCAAAAATTACCTTTTCTATGTCCCATTCACTGTCCACTTTATTTCCACATTTTGGATTTTTCAGTTGGATGTTTTTTTCATTTTCCAAAAAAAATTGTGGTTTCAAAGGTTTTTTTTTAAATAAATGATTTTTCATATTTATAGTACAAGATACACAATAATAACAAAATTTACTAGAAATAGAAATGGAGTAAGAAGCAAGTGACAAGTGAAGGCAATGGGGAAACTTGCGCAGAGGACACCGGAGGAAAGTATGATGACTCCATCACTACCGTCAGATACAGTCTGGAGTTCTTGGAGCAACGTTAGGAGGAGTTTGGGAATGTCACTGGGGCCGAGGAGGCGCAGGATCAGGGCATGGGATAGGTCTTGTTTGTTGGTGCTTCTTGTTGGGGTGCTGCAAGGATCCTTCTCTTCCTCGCTGTAGTTGTCTGCTTTTGCTATTTTTTTTATTGTTGTGTTGGTACCACCCTTAGTGGTCAGCTGTTTTGTTTGTTGCCACATGTTGTGGCTCATTCTGGTCCTCTTTTTAATTGTAATTATTTATCTAAAGAAAGTAGTTCATGATACAAAGATAGAAGCTATAGTTAAGATGAAAAAAAATTTCTATAATAATAATAAAGGAGGAGGAGGACATCTACTAATAAATTAGCCGGTTCGATCACACATATTCTTCGGGGGCTACTAATTAAGCTCACCTCTCTGGGAGGCTATACTAGGCGAGTTCAATATTTATTTATTTATTTATAGTGATTTTACCCCTCTCTTGCGGAAGCCACCTGTAACTTTGATAAAATGCAGACATCTCAAATGGAAACCAAACTAAATGCTTTAAAAGAATAGAATTAACCAATCTAAAATTATTTCAACTATAACTGAAGCAAAACCCACAGCATAAAATACAATGATAAGACATACCACTTGTATACAAAGTACAAACACAAACTGAAAAACTAGAGTCAAGTTCATGACATGCATGTCCTCCATCAATTCATTTCAATTTTTTTATTGAGAGCATGTTGAAGCCAAGAGTCAGTAGGAGGTTTAAGTTGAGGAGGATTAAACATCAATGATCTCTCTCTTTCCTTCATCTCATCATCAGCAAACCTTGTTCTCTTACTGACCTTGTTACTACTATTCAGAAAAGGAAGTCCCCACCCAGGAGATTGGCAAGCTTTGCTACTCATCTTATCATCTCCATCATCCTTCCATCTCACCATCTGATCATTAGAACATCTCAATGATCCTCTTACCGATACCGATACCGACACCGACATCGGAGACCTACATCTTACCGGAGGAGTAGCACTCTTGAAGCCACAAAGGTTATTCTTCAAGCTCCAAGGAAAGAAGAGCATTAGCCCACAAGCCTTTGAAGGTGACTGTGATCTAGGAACACACTGTGGTAATTCAAGCTTAGAGTTAGTACTAGCATGAGTGCACTGTTGTTGCTTAAAACGTGGCTTCTTTAACCACTCTGGTGATCGTTGCTCATGAGGGTGAGAACAAGGAGCTCTTCTTCTTTTCATCTTCTTAGGAGCTTGTTGAAAGGTTGATGAAGATGCTGCTATGGCATTGGCCGCAGGGAGGAACCTGTCCATAATGAAGCTTGGTGATCTTCTAAAACTAGACATGGATTCAGATATTGAGAGGTTTTCTAATGCATCTAAGAAAACTTCATCTTCATCATATTCACTTGTATCATCTTCAACCTTAATAATTTCTTCGGCTGAAAGACTTCGGTATCGGCCCGGGGGAGGCTTAGGAGGTAGTATCTCTTCTTCTTCTTCATCATCATCATCATCTTCTACTTCTTCTTCTTTGGAGTTAACAAAGGGAACTCCTGCAGCTCTCTCCCACAGGAAAGGAACTCTTCTGCTAATTTCTTTGGTTTGTATTGAATTAGAGGTTGCACTGGTGTTACTACTGCACAAGCGTCTTGTTGACATGAGTGGTGCATCAAGATCTAACTTCTCAAGGTGTTTTTCTTCACAAGTGGTACTGGTTTCCATGAATGATAGCTCTAGAGAGAAATGAAGAAGAAGGAGATCAAGTGGTGGTTGACGGTGAACCTAATTAGACAAGTATATAGTTGGGGGAGTACTGCATATGAGCATCTCGTGAGCCACTTAAAGGCCATTGATGAAAAGATAAAGTAGAGTTAAGAGTTAGCTTTATATGAAGTAGTACAATATTATGGTTTTCATTAAGAAGTTTCACATTGCATATGGTTGCATTAAAGTTTCTCTATTAAGCTTATCTGCAAGTCTGTTGCTTGAAGGATTCATTAGTTGAGTCCCACTTGTAGCCGTGGTGGATACAAGGACTTGGTGGTGTTAAATGAGTTTGATCTAATCTTAAATATAACAAACACTTGTTGCATGGAAATTATCTACTTGATCCTGTAACATATTTTAATATAGTTATGCTATTGAAACCCAAATAACTTTGTTTTAACTTTCAATATAAAAGCTGATTATTTTAGTATATTAAAATTATAACATCACACCTGGTATATATGATTTGTCCAATGTTTTATTTATATATATAACATTCAAGTACCAAAGTCATTGTCTCTCATGGTCCTGAGTATTGAACTCCATGACATATATACTTGAGAATTGGTTTAGTGTTCTATTCTATTCCATGATATAGTTAAGAATTAGTGTGTATAGATGTGGTAGCTTGGACATATCGTTAAAAAAATATTTTAAGTTTTTTTTTGAAGTATTTAAAAGATATTAATATTTTTGTTTCATTTTTAATAATTATAAATCTAGAGGAGGGGAGTCACATAGTTTGAGTTTTTGAGTGGGTACCTTATTATGTCCGTGTTTCATTTTGAATATTTTATTTCAATTTGTATCAAAATAAGTACTTAATTTTGATGTCCTTTCATTTGAAGTCTGGGACTATTTCGGTGGATAGTTGCTGATGTGATCGTCGGGATTCTCACGTAGATGGTTTCATTCCACATCATATGCATACGTGGATGAGTTAACTGGACAATTTAACCACGTGGCTTTCTCCTTTGCCACGTAGGATGCTATGTCAAATAGTTTCTTCTCCTTTTTCTTTTGATCTTCTTCTCCCCCGAAGCCAAGTTTGCCCTAACCATCACCCATCCATCCCTTCTGCCTTAAGTTGTGACTTCTCCTTGGTTGCATCTACACTCCAGGAGATCGAAGAGACCCACATCTTTAGAGAAAGATATTCCAATAGGAGACCGAGAGATCTCCCCCTTATTCCCCAAGTGAGGCTTTTATGAAGCTGCAGCCAAAATGTTCTTCAAAATTGAAGCTACAATTGAAAAGAGGAGATAATGGATTCCACCATGTATTAGTAGTGTTTCTAATGTTGGAGGGAACGCTTGAAGAAGGACCAACCTTTTTTTTGTTTTTGTTTCTTTTTTGTAATTTTGTTTTCAAGGAGAGGGTAATGGCATTTTTGATATTAGAAAGTGTAATCACATTCCAAAACAAGCTACATGAATGAAGTATAAATTTTTGTTCCCAAATTTTGTCTCAAACTTGCATGTCTTGTCATACTGTGTAAATAATAGATAATTGCATATAAGCAATAATCACTAGTTTTAATATATGAATTAACTGCATAAAAGCCTCTCTTGGGGAAGAAGAGGTCTCTTATTGGAACATCTTTCTCTAGAGATGTGGGCCTCTTTGGTCTCCTGGAGTGTAGATGCAGGCGTAAAGAAATCACAACCTTTGTCAGAGGCGATGGATGGGCGATGGTTAGGGCAAACATGGCTTCGGAGATCAAAAGGAGAAAGAGAAGAAACTATTTGACATGACATCCTGTATGCAAAGGAGAATGCCATATGGTTAAGTTGTCCAGTTGGCTCATCCACATTTGCATATGACATAGAACGAAGCCATCCACGTGAGAATCCTGGGCGACCATGTCAGCAACTCTCAACCGGAATAGTCCCAGTACTCTCCCGTTGAAAGAATATCAAAATCAAGTGCTCATTTTGATACAAATTGAAATAAAGTGCTCAAAATGAAACACGGCATAATAAAGTACCAACTCAAAAAAAATTCCCATTTTACGAAATATAATAAATATAAGCAGATAAGTAAACCCAATAATGTCGGACTCTGTCAAGTGAATGAGGGTTCTCATCCCACCTTCCAAGAGAATGATGTGGGACTTTGTCTCTGGTGCTTTTAATTTGGTGCATTTAGCTTGAAAGAAATGAGCGTGTTTTTAATTCTGAGTTTCTTCTCGTCAATTCTATACAGTGCAAAATTAATCATTTGCTACTCTTTTGGTGGAATGCAACACATGAGGCCAAAAGGCTCAAACTGGATGATTCCATTACTTCTGCCAAGTGTAGTTTGGACTTTTTGGAAGCTCGTGCTGAGGGAGCCAGTGTTTTAAGGGAGCCGTCTGTCTTTTCAGACTCAGACTAGTTAATCTGTGTATGTCGCCCTAGGTGTTGTCTACATTTGCGCACCTTCTTGGGCATGTCGCCATCTCCTTTTCTTTCCTTTTGTTGTCTTTTCCTAGTTTGTATTGGTTTTCTGAGATGTTCTATTTTCTTTTGTTCTTCCACATCTAGTGGACTTCTTTGTTTGTTCTCGTTGTAGTCTTTTGTATTTTTAATGAATGTCATTTATCCACTTATTTTTTTTTAAAAAAAACTCAATAAATATCTGTGTCGTCACACTATACAAAGGTTTTGGGCCTTTAGTGATCAATTTCATGTTCTCCTCGAAATAAACATTCACACGAATAAGGCATTGGTAATAAATCATCATCAATTTCACAATTAATTTACTCTAATTTTATATATTTACCCATTTTGGAAAAAAAAAATGGTAGCAAATTATGAAAATGGGCAGGGGCTTGTCTAAAAAATTGAAGCCCTTGTCTTCCGGCCCTCAATCCCGATCACATCTCTCTCGCTCTCCTTCTCACTAGCTCTCATGGCGACGCTGTCCTCTGATCAGGTTCCCTCCCGCGAGAAGCCTCCCCTAAACGACGAAGAAGACGACGGCGATGAAGACGATTACGAGGATGACGAGGACGAAGAGGAGGACGACGACGACGAAGCGGAGGATGAGGAGGAACAAAAGCCCTCGCCGGCGATCCAGAAGGCTCGCGTCAACGCCCTTTTCTCCCGTCCTGTCCGCATCCATGTCTGCAACGTTGTGATCAAGGGCAATACAATCACCAAGGACCACCTCATCGAGGCCCATGTCGCCGATGCCTTGCGGTCCGCATCCACTATTCAGGAGCTTCTAAAAGCCTCGGTTGTTGCTAACGCGCGGCTCCGGCAGCTTGGCATCTTCGATTCAGTGTCCATCACGCTTGATGAGGGGCCGCCCGGGCTCCCTGGAACGGCCAATGTCATTATAGAGGTAGTGGAGGCCAAGAACAAGCTCACTGGGGATTTAGGTGTCTTCTCTCGGCCGGAGGTGAGAATTTAGTGATCTTTATCTTCTTTTGGCCTTGTTGTTGCTGATTGTGTTTATTGTTCTTGATGAAATGCTGTGCTTATTAGATACTTATTTTAGTTTTTAATCGAAGGGATAATTGTGGGATTTTGATAGATATCTTATTGCTTTGGTAAATTATATATTGCTCTTGTTTGATCGTTTAGGTTGTTTTGAAGAGTATAATTGTTCCTTTTACTGTGACATTTTTGTTAGCAAATTTTTTGTGTGTGTGTATATATTGTACATTTTGAGGATTAATGGCAACAAATTAAAAATTTAAATATTGTTGGAGATTGGACCTAGGTGCCCAGGTGCAATGCTAAACCTCCTTAGTGCCTCTAAGGGTCTAAGGCTAGGCGCGTTTTTTGTCAGGCGAGGGCCTGATTGAAATAACTGGTGGGCTTCAGCAAAAACGAGTGCAAATTTAGATGAAGTAGAAGGTGATTTGGTGTTTGAAGATGATGAACTGACTTGGGTTGTAGTGGCAAGTGCTGCTGGTCTTGGAGAACCATCAAGACGAATTAGATTGATTGTAATCAAAATCTAGAAGAAAATTTTTAGCTATTAAAGGGGAAGATGACAATGAAGTAGAGCATGATGGAGATGGTTATGATTCTAAATAAAGAAAAGAAGATAAAAACATGAATTTAGAGTTTGACATTAATGATGATGATTATTAGTTTCTTATGATTTTAGGAATAGAGAATTCTGACTTTAAAATAAGACAAGTTTGTTAATATTAGAGTTTAAGGCTTTAAGCTTTCTATTTGTCTATCATATATCATATATATATATATATATATATTCTTTATGTGTGTGTGCCTTACTTCGCTCAGGCGCGTATTTTTTTGCGCCTTACGCCTTGGGCAATATAAGGGTCCTAGGGTGCGCCTTGTGCCCTAAACAACATTGAATTCACAATCGATGTGGATGGGGTTAAGGGTAATCAACAATAATTGGCTAGGTATTCCTGTGGTTTCTCCCAGTTGAGTGCAATAAAGTGCTATATGATGTTACGTATGTCTTCGGTCTTAATCAGACAGGCCAAGAATCGTCAAACTTCTCCAATATGTAGATGATTTGAACTTTGAGTTTTGTGCCTTCGGATATCGTGGTTAGTTGACACAAGATGTGTGTAAAGCCGTCAGTTTCCATTCTTATTGTATATATGCTAAATAGCATTTTCCTGCATTTGTTGTGGAAATCTAATTGAAATTGGACTTTAATTTGAATATTGTTCAGGTTCAACTTTTTCCAGTAATCTTGTCATCTGCCATTCACTGTACATACTCGAATAGTGTTGAAAGTCCCATTTGTGCCATTATTGCAGCTTATTAATGTAAAAACAAAATTTAGCAGTTCTTTATGAACATGCAAATTGACTGGTATTTATTTGTAGGAAAGAACTTGGTTTCTAGAAGGATTGATAAGACGCAAGAACTTTTTTGGCTATGGTGACATTTGGGATGCTACTGTGGCTTATGGTTGGGATCAAACAGCTGAATTAAGTGCTGGAGTGTCTCTACCTAGATTTGGAGCGTTGCCAAATCCTCTCATGGCTCGAGTATCGCTTCTTACCCAAGATTGGTTGAAGCTTTCATCATATAAAGAGCATCTTCTTGGTCTTTCTCTTGGTTTCCTTTCAACAAGATACCATGACTTGACTTACAATCTTACTTGGCGCACTTTGATTGATCCATCACAAATGGCATCCAAGTCGGTCAGGAGGCAGCTTGGACATAGTTTGCTATCCTCGATAAAGTATACATTTAAGATTGACAAAAGGAATTCTCATTTGAGACCAAGACATGGATATGCTTTTCTTTCCTCATCTCAAATAGCTGGTCTTGTACCAGATAGTAAAAGCTTGCGGTTTATTCGCCAGGTATGTGTTCTTATCTTATAGGCCACTAAGAATTTATTTTATTATGCTGTCGCATTATTCCTGTTTTAGCACTGCCTAGTGATATCAAAAGAGTATGCAAATCAGTTGAGAATCAGGATTTATTTCTTTAGATGATGCCAGCTTTTAGGATGGCCATTTTGTAATCTAAGGTTTCAGTTGGTATTCATTACTTCACATGAAAACTTAGTAAGGAAGTGTTTTGGCACAAACTTAGTCGAACCTTTATGACTTGTTCATGAACATGATAGAAACTTTGCAATGTTTTTCCCACGTACTTCACATCTTTATATGTCTGGACTTGATGATGAACCTAGTGGGTTTGTAACTTTGTGAGCATTTCTCAAACATTGTAATGCATTTCACAACAGGAATTCGATCTGAGAGGTGCTTTTCCGTTGGGTTTCTACAATGCTGCCCTCAATGTTGGAGTTGCTGCTGGTTTTGTTATGCCATGGGGGAGTGGATTTGTGAACAACCACTCACCATTGCCTGACCAGTTCTTTATGGGTGGCCATTCTTCACCTGTTTGCACAATAGGTGGACCCACCTCACTGCTAGGTTTTAAGTACAGGGGCTTAGGGCCAACTGACACTCGAAGACATATTCCGACTGATAATGAAGGCTCCAGCACCGCTGTAGGGAGTGATGCCATTGGTGGTGACATTGCGGTTGGTACATTTGCTGATCTTTCTTTCGATCTGCCTTTGAAGATCTTCAGACAGGCTGGTATTCATGGTCATGCTTTCATTTGTGCTGGAAATCTTGCCAAGTTGTTTCCTCAAGAGCTCAAGAGTTTTTCTCTCCATAAATTTGGGGAGACATTCCGGAGCAGTGCAGGCTTTGGTGTGATTGTCCCCACTAAATTGTTTAGGATGGAGGTTCGTCGTTTACATTTCATTAACAAATATTTTTCACTTTGATTATTTTAACATTGCGGCTCTTTACTTAGAAGTGGCATTTAATTGCAGATAAACTACTGTTACATATTGAGGCAGTCGGAGAATGACCGTGCGAAGACAGGCATACAATTTAGCTTCTCATCCCCGTGACACTCTATTGTGTCAAACTGGCCGTTAATCAGGATCCCTTCCCTTGATGAAAGCACAAGAGAAATAAACCCCTCATTTTGTGCACCGAAACTGTTTCTGTTGATAATTTCAGGAAGAATCCCCAAAATTCCACACCTCATTCAGAGAAAGAATTGTTTGTCACCATTTCAATGATTCAATCTGCTCAATATTTTTCCTGCCCATAATGTTTTTCACTGATTTGAATATTGCAAGCACTAAGATTTCTTTTGCTGCTACTCAAGGACTAGTGTCTGATGTTTCAAGTACTGATCTACTTGTGATTATTATCTTCTCTTAATTAACTCTATTGTGTCTACCATTTATCAAAATAATTAGACTTAATGTCTCAGTAATACCACATCTCATAAATTAGTATGTGAATCTTTAACCATGATTCATAGTTGTTAAGTCTTGATATTATGAGTAGTAACACCCCATGTTTGTTTTTATATTATTAGATGGAATTTTATGGAATGTAAATTATCACTTATCTAAAAAAAATCAAAGAAAAATAATTATAAAAAATTAATCCAAAAAAAAAAAAAATCCAAAAAACTGAGCTGGCTTCATCCTATTTGCTATTGCCTGATCCTCTCCTCCACGAGAATGAAAAACCACCTGTCAATCCTTGGCGCCAAGGCAGCGGCAGCCTGATCGTGACACGTGGCTCATCCCGCCCAATTGGCACAAATTTAACCAGACAAAACGAAAGACGAAACACGTGATAAGAACCCGTCTCGCACGTGACAATAGTCTAAAGGACAACGAACCCGAATCAAAGCTCGCATATGCTTCACCAGCTCCCGCATCTCTGTATTTATTTTATTATCCTCTTCGTTCAAACTTAAGAAACTCGAAGCCCAAAACTTCGAGCTTTACCCCTCGCCTTCCAATGGCGGCCATGGCGACCTCCTCCTCGTCCCCATTCTCCACCGCTCTCCCACCCTCTCGGCTCTCTCGTTCATCCTCTCTTCTCTTACCCCCTTTCCTTCTCCGTTCCGAACTCTACTGCCGGCGCCGCTGCCGGCGTCTCTCCTCCCTTGCCTTTTGTCTTGTTCCTTCTCGATCGCCCCGTGTCTCTACTGCACCTGTGGAGCAGGCCCTAGCACCGTGCCTTGATTTTATTGAGGAGATTTCCCGCCTAGACTCCCTCCGCTCCCGCCTCCGTGTTGCTCGGTCTCTCTCAGATAAACACAGGGTTCTTGATTCCGATGATAGGGTTAAGGGTTTATTAAAATCTCTGGGACGATCACGATGGTTTTCCAGGGTTTTGTCCTCTTTGGAGCCTTGGGAGGTGCTTCTGATTAAGTGCTTGGTTGCCGCCGGCCAGGGGCATGTGCTTGGGGTGGAGTTTGATTACGAAGAGGTCAGAGCGGATGGGAGTGCGCTTAAGAGCGCGTTGTATGCATTGGCAGATATGGTGGAGAAGTGGAGTCTTGATGGGAATGTTACTGTTGATGATCGGGATGTTGATATGGAGCTGCTCAGGCGGCTTCTGAATAATTTGGATGAGATCGAGCGGTTCTATGATTGCATTGGAGGTATTATTGGGTGAGTATGGAATTTTTGTCATTTTTAAGGCTTTTATGTTTATAAGCATAATTTAGTTCTTTAACTTATGAAAACTGATCATTGATGAAACATGACAAGAGTAAGCAAATTGGTGGGCTGCGTTAGAACATTCAGTAGTCACTATACCTTTGAATTTATACTGGATTTGAATCCCAAATTTCTTCTCTTACTATTTACTGCTCTGAGGTATTGAGTCGCCAATGTTAAGTAAAATCCAACTTTGCTAATCGGAACACGATGTTCTTAGTTTTGAAGGTATACTCAGTTATTACAATTACAATTTTAGTGCCAACTATCAATACTGGTACTCTGGCAGCTTACCTATCACTGGATATCTGTTTGCCGTTTATGTTGTGGATGTGCCCAAAATTGCGAATGTTATTGCATTAAGATGCTGCATAAAGGGAATATTTGATTTGTCTTATGTCAGTGTTGGTAGTAAAATTCTGACCTGGCAATTTTTGGAAGTAGGTTGCTTTGTCAGCAGAAGTGGCAGTTTTCCTTGTTTTCATTCACAAGAGGTTTTGGTGGATTTTTCTTTCATTAATTTCAAGGAAAGGGTATTGTTCTATTTCTTAATATAAACATAGGAAATTGTCGTTTGTTTATTATTGCTCATATCTTTAAATTAAAATGAAACTGAAAATGCCTTGTTGAGGGATCTACTTAGGTGAGGAAGTTTACGAAGTGTAATCCAAGATTTTCAATATTTCAACATTGTAACTAACTTTTGTAAAATCCAGAATTCATTTTTATACACCTTTAATGAAGTTGGGGGATGCTTTTTTCTTTATGTTTGCAGGTACCAGATAATGGCTTTAGAGTTCTTTTTTTCTTTCAAAACTACAAAGCCTGGTATAAGTTGGTCCCCTCAATCAAACAAATCACTCAAGAGTCAGTTTGTCGAAATTCATGTTCCCGAAGGTCTCAATCTTGTGGAAAATGCAGAGTATGCATCTCAGGCAGCTCTTTGGGGAATCCAGGTATGATTGAAAGTGCCTAATACTTTACTCATGGTTTTCCTTCTATGAAGTTTGTGCTAGCTTTTCATATCCATCCTTGAAATCTAATTGTATAACTCCTCCTACAGGGGTTGCCGGAACTTGGAGAAATCTATCCACTTGGAGGTGCTGGGGATCGACTTGGTTTGGTTGATCCTTATACAGGTGAATGTCTTCCTGCTGCAATGCTTCCTTATTGTGGAAGGACTTTATTGGAAGGTCTAATAAGAGATTTGCAGGTACACGATTTTTGTTGGTTGAATCTTTTGAAACACATTAGGCATGTATACTCAATAATGAAGGAATACAATTATTTGATCAGTTGGTTTGTTTCTATGTATATGAATGCATATATTGGGATTCTGAACTTCAGTTTTTATGAATTACAGGCTAGAGAATTTCTTCATTTCAAGATTTTTGGCAAGCAATGTATAACCCCTGTCGCAATAATGACTAGTTCTGTAAAGAACAACCATGAGCATATAACAGCACTTTGTGAAAGGCTTGGATGGTTTGGGAGGGGTCATCAAAATTTCAATCTTTTTGAACAGGTGTGTTAATTCATGAGCTGATTTCTTTTTTTTTTTTTTTGATATAAGGAAACAAAGTTTTACATGATAGAGGTGATTTATTGTAGCATTTACTTCAGCACAAAAGATTGTCATTATGAATTTTTCATGATTATTGATTTTTTGGCACTTCCAGCCTTTGGTGCCAGTTGTTACTGCCGAAGATGGTCAATGGTTGATTAGCAGACCATTCTCCCTAGTTGGCAAACCTGGTGGTCATGGTGCAATTTGGAAGCTTGCACATGATAAAGGTATTTTCCAGTGGTTCTATCGTCATGGAAGAAAAGGTGCAACTGTGCGACAAGTCAGGTTGTCTTTATGGTTTATATCATTAGTGTAGTTACTCATGTTTAGAGCATTCTAAATTGAAAATGATGAAATTATCATTCCCTTATTTCTGCAGTAATGTTGTCGCTGCAACAGATTTGACTCTTTTGGCATTGGCTGGAATAGGACTACACAACAAAAAGGTACAACTTGTAGATAGTGGAAGCAACATTTTGTTTGTGTACTTCAATAATAAGATTTCCTTGAAGCCCAGGACATGATCCTTGTATGCCCGTTCAATGCTTGCATAGTTACAAAAATCACTTTACATCTGAAGCCTTTTCTATGTTATTATCATATTATACAAAAGTATGAATAGAGTTTACATAAAAATACTCTTTAACTTGGCCTTTGTTTATGTTAAGTATTTTTCCAAATGCTCATTGAAGTAGTCCCTTTGTGTTCTGGATGTGACAGAAATTAGGTTTTGCCTCATGTCAGAGGAGCTTTGGAGCTACTGAAGGAATAAATGTTCTCCTTGAGAGACAGAATTCTGATGGTGACTGGGAGTATGGGCTGACGTGTATTGAGTATACTGAGTTTGAGAAGTTTGGCATCAGGGACGCACCTATTTCTCTTGGCAGGTATCTTTGCTTTCTTTACACTTACGGTGAATATTTTTCTATGTTAATTTTTATGGGCCATAGGAGTGGTTTATAATTTTTTTTAAATGCATTTTTTGGAAGAGTTTTCCTACATACACTTATCTTGCCTGCATTGTTATATTTATTTTCATAAAATAACCTTTTGACTTTGCTCTTCTATGTTCAAGCTTGCAGGCAGGGTTCCCTGCCAACACAAATATTCTTTATGTTGATTTGCATTCTGCTGAAGAAGTTGGATCAAGTCAGAATGCAAGCAGCTTACCTGGCATGGTATTGAATATGAAAAAGCCTGTTTATTATTTGGATCATTTTGGAGTTCAGCACAGGTATATGTTTCATCTATATTTCGTCCCAGATCTTTGTTATCTTTTCACAGTTAGACTGTCAATATTTTCCTTTACTGGCAATTAATCTTAGTTCATAACTTGTCAGAAACAAATGCATCAATTATTCCTTGACTTGGAATCTATCAATTGTTTTGTTTTCTTGGATTTGATTATAAGAATATCTAAATCTGAAAAACAGTGTCAATCTGCACTCTTATTTATATCAGATAAATTTTTTTTTTCGTGGTTGTTTTCTTGGAGTCGTCATTGATGCTCCATATTTCTATGTTAATTTGTTTCCATTTTATTTATCTCTTCTTGATAAAGCTTTTTATATGTGGATATAATTATTAATTAATTATATTCAATTCAGTTGCTGGTTTTCATACTGTATTTGATATCTGTCTTCCCCCTTTTGCAGTGTCTCTGGTGGGAGGCTGGAGTGCACAATGCAAAATATTGCGGATAGTTTTCTTAACATATTTGCCACTAGGTGCAGTAAAAGCATAGAAAGTATGAGCAGTGCTATTATTTTTTGCCTTTAAAATGTCTGGCTACTTTTCTTCTTGTTTCATGGTTATATGGTTACAGGTGCTCTTGACTCATTTATCATATATAATGAAAGAAAAAGAGTTACCTCATCAGCTAAACGGAAACGAAAACAAACAGACACATCACTACACCAGGTCAGTAAACTTTCTTGTGCTGCAAGTTGAACCTCTT
The DNA here is from genome assembly GCF_009730915.1 of Dioscorea cayenensis subsp. rotundata. Classification (NCBI taxonomy): domain Eukaryota; kingdom Viridiplantae; phylum Streptophyta; class Magnoliopsida; order Dioscoreales; family Dioscoreaceae; genus Dioscorea; species Dioscorea cayenensis. The sequence goes on from NC_052488.1 coordinate 21,927,001, forward strand.
ACTAGGATAATTGCCTGCGGGTATTTATCTATTTTTTGCACGTATTAGTACTCAAACTTGTGCTTTGTTAGGGCCTGCCAGTGGCTTTGGAAAATTGTTAAGCATAAAGAATAAGCTAATGCTAATAAGGGTTGTCTACCTCCCTTGTGGTGAACTTTATGAATCTGGTTTGTAAATTTCAATCCAGCTATGATTTATTTCATCATGTTTGAAGAATTGAAATTTAATCTATTCCAAAGAGCGTGGTTTAGTGTGGAGAGAATCCATGAGTTTTAGGCCGTTGTGTGTTCCAGTGACAACTGAAATGACTGATCTGCAGTAGTAGCATAGTTGTTAACATTCTAGCTATCAACCTTTAGATGTCACTAATCTAGTGTGCTTAAACTTCCTAGCTATAGACTTAATTAAGATGAATACATTTATAGCATTTGAATGATGGATAATTCCATTTTTCATAGGATTGTATTGATATTTTGTTTTGCACTTTTTTTTTTTGTTTTGTTTTGCAGACACCAGATGGTTCTCTATTGGATATCTTGCGGAATGTTGCGGATATTCTTTCCCGCTGTAACATAACACTTCCTAAGGTTTGTCTTTATTGATTGTTTTTGAATGTGAAACTTAAGCAGGTTGAAATCTTGGTTCCCAATTTGTAACTAGTGATAACTGCAATTTACTAGAATGACCCTTTTGGTTTCTAAAATGACATTGAAATAATGCATCGTCCTAGTTCACTAGCAAATCATAGCCTTAATCCTTCACTTGGACCTCAGAGCTTTTCACTTGCAATTAGAGCTATGATGATGTAACAGTGCAATTTTTTATTCTTCTATTAGAGTGAAGATATCCTATACTGAGTCTGTAACAGAGTCTTCACAAGCAAATATATGCTTCAAAGCAAGCACAACCTGCGTTATGGGTGTATTTGGTTAAAACTAAGACATCTTATATTCTCCATAACTTGAAACTTCATAAATCTGATCCCTTATTCCTAAATTTGTTAGGTTGAAGACAACATTAAGTACTTGCAATCTGGTCCTCCTTTTCTCATTCTTCTTCATCCTGCTTTGGGTCCACTTTGGGAGGTTACTCGACAGAAGGTATTTGCTCAATCTACTATACATGGCTGATTGTCAAATTTTGCCATTGTGATGTCTTATAGTTTGATTTCTTGGATGAGCTGATAATTGATGTGTAACCACTTCTGTTTTAAAATGCATGTGCAGTGGTATTCTGATACGTTGTAGTTTATAAATCTGTAATTGTAAATAGCACGCAGACTGATGTTTTAAAATTGTAACTTTTGCAGTTCTTTGGTGGCTCCATCATGGAAGGATCTGAGTTGCAAATTGAGGTGGCAGAGTTTATGTGGAGAGAGGTTCAGGTAAGCATTGCGTCATGGTCTTTTACAAGGTTAATTTCTTTTTACCTTCATTGAAATGATCTGTTCTTTTAAATGTCAGCTTGATGGAAGTCTTCTTGTCATTGCTGAGAACATTATGGGTTCTACTCAGGCTATTGAAAATGGTGAACCACTCATGCAATATGGACGCAGGTACTGTATTTATGGTTATTATTATTATTATTAGTATTATTATTATAAAAGCCACAATAAACAAAAGAATCTAACTTGGTAAATGGCCCCTCCTCCAATGAAGATGTGCAAGGTGTAAATTGCAGAATGTCACGGTCCATAATAAAGGAATTGACTGGACTTCTGCTAACAATGTCTACTGGATGCATAACGTTCAACGATTCGAGAGTTTAAAGGTTATCCTGCAAGGGAATGCAGAATTTGAGGCAACCGATGTAGTCTTACAGGTGACTTTGCAGGAAATGCATTTACTGCATTTTGATTATTTTTCCGGGTTATAATTTTAACTTGATATTTTAGGGCAATCATGTATTTGAAGTGCCAAATGGCCACCGGATGCATGTCACTTCTGGTGATTCAGGTTAGCATAACTTTTCTGTATCCTTTAATTACCTCTTCATTAATTTCTGATTGAAACTGATATGCACTTTTTTTATTCAACATATCCTATGGCACTCTGAACATTCAAAACTAGTCCCTGCCTATTGCAGACTAATGAACTCTCTTGCAGACTATAATAGTTCTATATCTGCAGGCATTGTTATCAAGCTAGAACCAATTAAAGAGGAAATGATGGATAGTGGAAGCTGGTTCTGGAAATACAAACTAAATGGAACACACATTCAGTTAGAATTGGTGGAGTTGTAGGCAGGCAATTGAGAATAATGATCAGTTTCTTTAACTGAGGATAGCAGTTAATAAGCTCATCACCTTCACTTGCTTGAACAGAAGTTCAACCATCCTAGAGGTGTTGTCTCCTTAGCTCAGTTTTGTAGCATAACAAGTACTTCTAACTCATTCTAAAGCCCAGACTTGAGTTGGAAGTCCAGCATTCATATTAAAGAACCATGTATGTAGTGCTCTCTCCATGTCTGTGAATTATTCTCAACAGCTTCCAACTTCTTCTTTTTCCGGCATAGCTAATGATCAAGGTAGACGTTTTCTTTCTCTCTCGCGAAAAATACTAGCTTTTTATGATGCCTGTTTACTTAACCATGGTTTCTTCAATGTTCTGCCACCAGGTTTTGTTGGTGATGCTGCTTATGGAGGATGCAATGTTGTTATTCTTCTTTTTATAGTACTAGTTCTTGTAGTCAATCTTATGTGTATATTTCTCACTGTAATTTATTCTTTGTCACCTTATTGTGTTCATTCAAAAGGCAATTCATCTGTTGTCACTCCTGATATATATATATATAGTGTTTCTGTAATACTGTCATATTTTAAAATGTAAAATTATGTTTATTTATAAAATAAAATATAGTTATTTTGTCGTGTTGTTTATTTATTAATCAGCTCGATTAGACCAGTACCACCCATCTAATATGTACACATATATATGTTTTGCAGCATTTTCTATTAATTTTGCTTAACTTAGGACATAAATTATTTATATATTATATTGAGGCTAATTTATTAAAATATTGTTTTTTTTTTAATTATTTCCTTAAATGCGCATTTCCGTAATTATTTACGGAAATGCGCATTTTATATTTTTTTATTATTTTTTTAAACAGCCGGTCCCACTCTAATTTTTTAATATTTAAATTTAATTTTTAAAAACAGAGGGTCCGTTATTTTTAATATTAAGTTTTTTTATTTTTAAGAACTGCATGGTCCCGATAGCTTTTTAAATTAAAAACATTTTTACATTCAAACCCTTATAATTTTTCATTAATTTTTTTCTTATAACTTATTTTTTTCTCACTCCTACTATGTTATTTTTTTACTTCCACTAATTATAACCTATCGTTAATAATTTAAATAAATAATTTTAATATTTTTTTCATCATAAGGGGTTGTTGGGATGAATTATTGGTGGAATTGCAGTCACTCTGCATTCGCGAGAAGCCCATTGGATGAAATTGATCTTATGCCATCCATTTGTTAGGGTGGGCGCTATATAAACCCTCCAAAGTCTTTTTCTAAAACACACAAGTATTTATAAGAAAAAATTATCAATATAGAGAGCTCTTCTTTAAAAATTTTTGTCATTAGTAGTTTTTTATTTTTCTTGCAATGTTATTTTTATTTTTTACATTAAATCTAGCAAAAATTCATATATTCGTTATATCGAGCGAGAGGAGACAACCTCGGTCGAGAGGAACACCGACCCGAGGCCGGTGAGGAAACTCTCTGACGAAAGAATAAGTTTCCACTACTAGTTCTTTCAGTTACTTCAATTTTGATCGATGGACTCAGGTATGTTTTTTGCTTTCATCCGTGTTAACTAGTTGACTTTCATCCCAACAACCCCCTTATGATGAAAAAATATTAAAATTATTTATTTAAATTATTAACAGCCGGTTATAATTAGTGGAAGTAAAAATAACATAGTAGAAGTGAGAAAAAATAAGTTATAAGAAAAATTAATGAAAATTATAAGGGTTTGAATGTAAAATGTTTTTAATTTAAAAACTATCGGGACCCGCAGTTCTTAAAAAAATAAAAACTTAATATTAAAAAAATAACGGACCCCTCTGTTTTTTTAAAAAATTAAATTTAAATATTAGAAAATTAGAGTGGGACCGGCTGTTTAAAAAAAAATAATAAAAAAATATAAAATGCGCATTTCCGTAAATAATTACGGAAATGCGCATTTAAAGAAATAATTAAAAAAAAACAATATTTTAATAAATTAGCCTTATATTGAATTATTAGCAGATAATGTTTTACGATATATTAAAAAAAATCCATAGAGCAACTGTTAATTGTTCAGTTTATCATAACATATTATTTTTTACCATTTTAATTCTTTACGTTCATCCACCAATTTTTCATCTGACCACGATTTTTTTTTTTTTAAAATAGATAAATTATAAATTTATTTAAACAACAAATACAAGTGGACAGGAACAGAACAAGTGTCCACCGGAAAACTCAACATGATATATATATATATATATGCATAATTGATAGTCAAATTAACAAGACATGATTAATAATAGAAGCTTAATTTGTCTGAGTTATTGAAAAGTAAAAGCTTCTTTCTGAGATCTCAGTGCAATACATCTCATTTAAGCTAGATCTGACATATATTAGTTTGCAGTCTAATTTCCTCTGACAAGTATTGGTGGGTTTGATATATATATATATATATATATGGAACTTGTATATATGTTATATATTCTGCTGCTCATGAAATTGCTGCTCCTGCTTCATAAACTCATCTATCTGACTGTGATAAAATTGGTTCAGTTCTTCTACCTCTTGCCTCAGCATGATTTCTTCAACTGCCAAACCAAACATGCACTTGTTATTAACTTCAAAACTATTTATTAAGTTAATTTTTATTAAACTAATTTAATTAAATATATGACCTCTAATCTAGCTAGGCTTTCTTTATAAATTTAAGGTTGTAAGAAACAATGGTGATTACCTCCCTTGGAGTCACGGTAGTTACTGAGAGTGAACATCTTAGTCCTAAGATCATTATTTTCTTTTCTCAAAAGTTTATTCTCACTTCCAGTGTTCTCAATCCCAATTGGTAGAGTATTCACTTGATCCTGCATGCAACTCAAACAAAACAATAATGTCCATTTTTAAATATTAGTTTTATTTTTTATTTTTTTTATGTGCTTGAAATCTAGGGATATCTATATAGCTGTCAGATGGCATAAATTATCATGAACAACATTAAAAAGTGTTTTACAGTATCGCACAATATTCTTAAACAGTAAATAATGTACAATACTTATATAAACAAACAGCCGTTGAACGACTATGATTAAATATTCCTAGAGAACAGTAATATAGGGACATACTTAAATTATCTTTTCTCATATATATATATATATATATATATATATATATATTATTTAAAGAAATCAAATTTGATAATTTGAATCTTTAAATCAGTAAGATGACTCTTTTCCCTCAAAATGGAAACTCATTTAAATTTTTTTATTTTTTTATATTTTTTACGAAAATAATTAATAGTTTTATTTTACTAATTTTGAGTGTGTATGCATGAGAAACGCAAACACTTGTATCAGAAATCCTTAAATACAAGAAAAAAAAAACATAGAACTAATCCATGGATGGAATATAATTTAGAAAAAACCAACCGAGAGACGATTTACATAAGATTCAACTATAATTTAAAGACCATGTGCCTCTTTCAAAATTTTTTCCATATATTAAAAATAATTCACTGAGAAACAAAGCGCACTAATTGTCTTTATATAAAAACATAAAATATATCACTTATATAGGTTTTTTTTTTTTTTACAATAGGTAATAAACATTCCTATTTAAGGGTTTGTCAATGAACAAATGCACTGGTTATAGTGATTTATATATTATTTTTTAGAAATTTGTTAACTCGGCCAAATACCACATAGAATATAACTAATAAAAATCTACCACGACGAAGACAAACAAAAACATAATCAAAGAGAAATGATGTTAACTCTAACATGGGTATACTGTATACATATATATATATATACCTTATAAGCTTGAACACACCGAACCATATCCATCAAGTTCTGCTCCTTCCTCATACGCATAAGCAGGCTTGATTCCCTGTTGTTCATCAGCCTGCATTTCCACCCCACCCTTAATTAATTTCATGAATCTAGCTATGTATAAGCACAAACCCTAACATATAAACTTTATATTTCAACACACACAAATATGCATATATATATATATATATATATTTGTATGCTGTGTGCGTGCATACATGCATGATCAGCATGAGGACCTTTTCAGCTTCTTAGGATCAAGAGGGTGCTGAGCAATGGTATGAGGAGGAGGAGGAGGAGGAGGAGGCAAAAACAATCCTTTTCCTTTCCTTTTATTGACTGAACTACTACTTGAGTTCACTCCAATCTCACTCCCTATGCTCATCTTCTTCTTGTCATTATCCCTAGTCCATTGTTTCATCAAGAAAGAAAAACATTAAAAGATAATTATATGCATGAAAAAGATGATAAACAAGGAGAACAGGAAAGCTTACATGGTTGCCGGATATATATAGCCACTCTTGGTTTTATTGTGTGACCATTGCTTGTTCTTTGGGTTGGTATTTATAGCGTATGAAGGGCTCTAATACATTCTATATATTGTACAAGGACACTTGTTTATGGTTTATAGGTTGGTGCTGTATGACTTTATGCTGTTGGTTTTTAGAACTATAAATGTTATTTAATGTGGTTGCCATCATTTCTACTTAATACTCATTCCCGTTTAAATTACAAAAGTTGTATAAAAAGTAACTGTTTTTTAAATGTTATTTATTTTATAGAATGAAGTTTATTCATAAAACAAAAGTGAGAATATTCATAAGTGGGAGTAAATAATCTCAACAAAAATGTAAAAATGGTGACAGAGTTAGTAAAATAATTTTCTAATTAATTTGAGATTAAACACAATCAAATTGGACACCAAGAAATAACGTGAAAAAACTCTCTTTCTCCTCAGAGGGATAATAAACCACGGAACACACTAGCAAGTTTCTTCATATTATTAAAACATGTACAAAAGTCGCCAATGATTTTCGGGTCTCACCGAGTGGTGAGAATTCGATTCTCGGCTGAGGACACATTTCTGGGAGTTATGAATAGTAGTTGTGTACGGGTGGTTCCAGCGCCCACGTGAACGTGGCTCCGTCTGGGTTTCTAGTGGGTTCGCCCTACTCCTCTTCGCAAAGAAAAAGTTGTGAATAGTGATTGTGACGCAGGGTGGTTACAGACGCACGTGAGTATGCTACTGTCTCCACATTGCTCCACCGGGAGCTGTGTACGTCTTGGGTCTCCAGGTGGATTCGCCCCTGTCCTCTTCCCAAAAACATGTACAAAAATCTTGAGATGTACATCATGAACAGAGAAAACAGGAATCACAAAAGGTAGAACATCACAATACCTTTAAAACTGCAAATTAATCCAAACGCTAGGTTTGGGAAATACCAGGAAAAAAGGACTGAAAGAAGAAAAAAAAAAAAGGAACAATGTAATGAAATTGAAGATCAGTACATACTCTTCAGCTTCTTCTACCTCTCTGTATTCTCTTCTTTTCTTTTTCAACTTTTTTTTCTCGCCTGTCTCTCTACACAGCAAAGAAAATCATACCCATATGAAGCAAAACCAAACCCTAGTATTAATGGGCTTGGGCTGGATTCAACACTATGGCTAGGCCTAAGATAGATATAAGCCCAACAAATGGTGCCATCAAATTTTTAATTTTAGAAGTTTTATAATAATATTTTAATTATTATGTAAAACTTAAATGTGGTAATCTATTTGGATTTTGGACCGAAAAGAATAATTAGCTTGGGAGTGTTTACTCTGTTGTTGTTGTTGATTTATGTATTAATTTTTAGACATGTATCTATTTATCTATCTATCGAATAAGAGATGTTAATTTTTGTCATGTTTTAAATAAAATAAAATATACTTAATTTGTTACATTTATTCATTTCATAATTTAATCAGCTTAATTTAACATGTAAAATTGTTCATATATAAAATAAAATTTGTTATTATATTTTTATATTTACTCAACTCAATTTTAGTAGAACAAAGTTTAGTTTACATTTTAGAATTACACTTAATAATATAAACATGGAATTTTATTCTATTAAATTTTGTTGTGTAAATTTATTTGCTCACTGCGAAAAGTTTAATCAGCATGATAAATTAGAGCTAATCAATAAAAGAAGTTGATGATTCCGGTGGTGAGATAAGATAAGTCACTCAAAAACTCACTCGAAGAGGACACACACACAATCAAACAAGAGAAAGGAGACAAGAAAGTTGGTAACCCAGTTTGGTTGCCTACATCTAGGGGGCCAAGCCCGGAGAAACAATCCACTAAAAGAGGTTATAGAATAACAAATACAACACTCCCTTACTCTCTCAAGACAAAAAGTACCCTCTTAAGATTGACCGATGCCCACTCTCCTCAACCTTCACCAAAGGGTCTCTCACTCCGTGGCTCATCCTAAATCTTCAAGCAGGATATCTTATATAAACGCACTTATATCCAAATAAACCTTCCTCTTTTAGAATTCTCCGCGGCTTCCTAACTTAGACACCTTCCAAAGTTAGATGTTGCAACACGACCCATCTTACTGAACATGACTGAGTTCTAGCCAGTTGCACCCGAATCTGCAACCTTCAACCTTCCCGGTTCCTTCAGTCCGCCTCGTAGCAGTTGACTCGACCAGAGCTCCTCCTGCATGCAGCTACTTTCTTCCTCACGTTACTTCAGCAAGTCTCCTCTCCCGAGGAACGTGCCTACCAAGGCACACGCAACCATCTCACCAAAGATGGTCACCAAAGATCTCCCGATTTTCTTTCCAAACTTGGTCCAAGTTTGGTCTTCCTAAATAATCTTCGTTTTACTCATGGAAATATTGTTACTAAACTTGATCTCATCTTATCCAAGTTTAGCCTTCAACATCTTCAAGCATGATCTCCAATCATCCATGTTTGGATCTTCAAATCTCTAATCATATTTCATGTAATCTTCAATCAATCTCCATACATAATTAGTCTCCTTAAATAGTTCTGCCCATAATTTGCTCTTCAATCTTCCTTCAAATTGTGTTACTAAATATGGTCTTGATAATCTCATTGGCTTGTCCTTTCTTATCTTACTTTGTGTCTTCAAGTAGCTTCACACCAAACTAAGTTCCATGCAATCTTCATGATCTTCTATTCTTGCCAATAATAGAATATTAATCTCTCTCTTTAAAATAGATCTTTCCAAAAATGAGTTCTATTAAAGATATGATTTATCATCCCAGATCTTACCAAGAATAGATAAACATACTTTAAATAAAACTTACTCTTCTTGAAGATATCCATTTAACTTGAAGCACTTTCCAAAATTAGTTGATCATCCCATGAACCATTGAGATGAATTTCACTAAACATAGTCTCCAAACATAATCTTCTAAATCTTGTATCTTCACATGTCATGACACCAAGATTTGGCCACATCATCATCCTAGTCATTCTTTTTTTTGCCAAGTCATCATTGCCATGTCATCTTTCTTTGCCATGTCACCTCTTGGCTTGTCATATAATGCCAATCTATGTCATCACACTTAACAGAAATATATTGAATTTTGCAATATTAGCTTAGATCAAATAATTATCTATGAAACAAAATTATAATAATATGATTTAAATTGTATTTGATATTTTTCACTATAATTGTAAAAGCTAAAATATTCTATTTCTTAAACAAGAATCAATCTACACCGATTGAAGTGGGAATTCACTGATATTAATAAACTATTAGGAGTTCATTAATCTAACCACTTAAACCAAATAAATTTGCTAAATTAATATTTTCCAACTGGCTAAATAGTAAATTTTAATTTATAGAAAATAAATTTATAAGAATATCACGTCACTTGCTTGATCATGTCAATCATCTTGGAGCGGTGGATATGTGTTGGTGTAATAACTAATTTAGTCCCTCTATTATATCGAAATGACACCTTAGTTCCTTTATTATTTTTCACCCTTTGGATATCCATTTTGGGAAAAAAGAAGTCTCTCCTCCTAACGTCCATCTAGTTCTTCTTTTCTGAGGCTAACGTTGCATTTTTACGATTAAAAAATTTTAAAAATAATGCACAAAATTCATCAAACAGCTGTTAGTCCTACTCTACCACCACAACCATCTCCGAACACTTCTCTAATTTCTCTAGAGCTCACCGCCACCGACTGGCCAAGCCTCCTCTCCAACCACTTCGCCTTCCTAGCAGACCTTGATTGCTCCATCACCGCTATCAAGACCTGGACTTTCAACGGCTGCATGGCTTCTCTCCTCTTCATTCACAACGTTGGCTTTGACCAAAACCCCACCAAGCTCAACGCCATCATCACTATGAAGGCCAAATAATCAGGAAAATATATAGAAACAATAGTGATTCATGAAGAAGATAAACAGTAACTTAAGCTCTCAAAATCAGACATTCAAAGGCCAACAACATACTCTCCATACTAGTCATCACGTCACCATACCTCACACATTACAAGGACTGACTCAATATAAATATGTAACAGAACTCAGTACAAAGCTTGACTTGACTAAACACACTAACAAAGCATGATCCAGATTGCCTCGAACTAATGCACATCACCCAGATGATCAAATCCAAACCTTCCAAATCAAACCTCATTGTTCCCTCTAAACATAACTAACTAAACTACCAAGGATCCCTGAACATATTCAGCTGATTACTCAAATAGAGCCTTGATTAGAAGCAGCTTCTATGTCTTCAATCACTTCATCAATTCCTCCTCTTGATTGGAGACTGCAAATTCCCAGGTGTTCCCTGAGTCTGTAAAATTTTTTTGAGTCCAAACATTTTGTGAAAATGTCTTCTAGCTGATCTTCAGTGCTGCAGAAATTCAATTTAATTTTGCTTTCAGTAACAAGTTCTCGAATTAAGTGAAACTTCACATCGATGTGTTTGGTTCTTCCATGAAGCACTAGATTTTTTGCAATTGCTAAGTAGGACATGTTGTCACACCAGATTGCAATAGGATCATTGAACTTTACTTGACATTCTGTAAGGATTCTCTCGAGCCATAAACCTTGACAGCAAGTAGCACATAGCGCCACATATTCAGCTTATGTAGAAGATAAAGTAACAATGTCTTGTTTCTTGGAAATCCATGAAACAATTCCTGACCCAATTGTAAATGTTGCTCCTATAGTGCTCTTTCTGGCAATTAAACTCCCTCCCCAATCACTATCCGAGTAGCACATTAATTAACAACTGCTTCCTCTCTTGTAGTGAATTCCATAGTCCATAGAACCAGCCAAGTACCTGAGTATTTGTTTGGCAGCTCCAAAATGATTTTTTGTAAGTTGATGCATAAACCTTAACATAAGATTAATAGAGAATGCTATATTTGGTATGGACTTTGTCACATGGATTAATTTTCCAATTAATCTCTGATAAGCTGTGGCATCTATAGATTCAGCTTCATCATAAAGACTCAGTTTTGCACTTGAACTTAGAGGTACGATGAATGGCTTGCAATTGATCATATTAAAGCTTTTCAATAAATCAACAACATACTTTTTCTGTGATACATGAATTCCTGCTACATCTTGTGTGATCTTCAATCCTAGAAAGTATAACATTAAGCCTAGATCACTCATCTCAAAAGATCTTTGCATATTTTCTTTGAATTTTGTTATCATTTCGAGAGAAAACCCCAAATAGATCACATCATCCACATAAATACAGACCAGAAGTATAGCATCATTGTCTCCAGCCTTTGAATATAATGTGTGCTCAGTCATGTTTCTCTTGAACCCTTGTTTTTGTAGATATGAATCAAATTTCCCATACCAAGCTCTTGGAGCTTGTTTTAGACCATAGAGGGCTTTTTGTAGTTTATACACCAATTGCTCTTTTCCTTGAACTTCAAATCCCTTGGGTTGTTCAACATATATTTCTTCTTCAATCTCGCCATTTAAGAAAGCTAATTTAATATCCAATTGATATATTGGACAATTTTTGTGAGTTGCTAAAGCAATTAAGAGTCTGATTGTATCTAGTCTAGCCACAGGAGCAAATATCTCTTCATAATCCACACCATATTCCTGATTATAGCCTCTAGCTACTAGCCTGGCCTTATATTTGTCAGTTTCTCCATTGGATTTATATTTCCTCTAAAAATCCACTTTACTCCAATTAACTGTTTTCCTACTGGCATTGAAATTAATTCCCATTTTTTGTTTCTCTCAATAGCAGATAATTCAACCTCCATAGATTTTCTTCATTTTGAAATTTTTTCTGCTTCTTCAAATGTTAATGGATCGGATATATTTAGAACAAAGGAGCAATTTTCATAATTTTCTCTGAGAAATCCAACTCTTGCTAGTGGAGTTTCTTCACCTTGACAACCATCCAAAGAAGTCTGAATTTCTGTGTCTCTATTATCTGCAAAAATAATCACTCTTTCTGTGTCACCAATCTCAGTATTACTTGCTGAATTGTTACTGGAACTGTCATTTGTAATTTTTGCATCATTTGTTGAATTCCTGCCAGAACAGTTAACAACAATTGGAATAATTGATGAAGTACTTTTAGGAGTATTTGAGCTGTATGTTTCCCACTCCCAGTGCTTTTGCTCATAAAAAATAATGTCCCTACTGATAATAAATTTTCCAATGAGAGGATCATATAGTTAGCAGGCTTTAGAATCAGTACAATATCCAATAAAAATGCATTTCTGTGCTCTATTGTCAATTTTTGTAAATTGTAAAAAAGGAATTTTTGTATAGGCAATGCACCCAAATATTTTCAGATGTGATACATTAGGTTTAGTTTCAAACCAGGCCTCATAAGGAGTTCTATTCATTACAACTTTAGTTGGAGATAAGTTTCATAAATACACAGCAATAGCAATAGCTTTAGCCCAGAAATTAATTTGTAAATGCTTGCTATTTAACATGCTCCTGGCCATTTCAACTAGAGTTATATTTTTCCTCTCAGCAACACCATTTTGCTGAGAGGAGTAAGGTGCAGTGAATTTATGCTTAATTCCATGATTTTCACAAAACATTCTGAATTGATTTGATACATATTCACCTCCTCTATCTGTTCTCAATATTTTCAATTTATTACTGGATTGCCTCTCAACTAAAGCTAGAAATTTTTGGAAACAAGAGAACACCTCATATTTATTTTTAATAAAGTAAGCCCAGCTCATTCTGCTGAAATCATCGATGAATAACAAGAAGTACCTAGATCCTCCAAGTGAGTCTACTTGCATTGGCCCACAGAGATCTGAGTGAACTAATTGCAGTTTTTCTTTGGCCCTTCATGATCTTCCAGGAGTAAATGGCTGTCTAGATAATTTTTCATATATGCAGCATTCACAATTTTTAAATTATCTTACCATTGGTAAGCCGTGAACCATTCTCTTTTGTGTTAACACTTAAAGATTTTGACTGTTTAGGTGACCATATATGTCATGCCATAATGAGGACTTCTCTTCATCTAATATAGCTGCATTTGCTTGATCCAATTAAGGAAATTCAATTGGAAACAGATTGTTCTTTTTCTGATTCACCACCATCAATTGCTTTCCAGTGTTTCCATCTTAGACTTTGGACTCTCCATTTTGAACATTAGCTGATATCCATATCCAATTAATTGACCCACACTAAGTAAATTGTGAGCCAAATTGGGCACAAATTGCACATTGTGTATCAATTTTGTCTCTCCATTCTTCATAGTCACACCAACAATACCTTTTCTTGCAACTTGCATTTTCTTGTTGTCTCCCAACTTGACCACATGTCTCTGAGATTCATCCAACTTGTGAAATAGTTCCTTTCTCCTAGTCATATGACCTTAACAACCACTATCCAGAAGCTAAATTGAAGGTTTTGTAGTACCAATCTCAATGTGCACCATGAATAAATTTTCATCCTCTTCACCAATACTTCTGTTTCTATACCAACAATTTGATTGAATGTGACCAAACTTTTTACAATGATAGCATTGAACATTTTTCAGATTTCCTCTAGTTGGTCTTTGGAAGAATGCTTGACCTCTTTGGTCTGCACAACTACTGTTCTGACTATCTTTAGTGAATACATCTTCAACAAATCTACCTCTGCCTCTACTATTACTCAACCCCCTTCCTCTAAAGAAGTTTATGCTTCTCCCATGACTGGGATGCCAATTCTGGTTACTTGTTGACTCTCCTCTTATGACAAGAGCCTTTTCTTCTATTTAGTCACAAGAGCCTTCTCATTAGAAACATCCTCTTGACTCAATAAAAGAGATTCATGAGCTTGAAGAGACCCTGCCACCTCATCCATAGTGATGTTTGTTAAATCCTTAGCTTCTCTTATTGCTGCAACAACAAAATTGAATTTCGGTCCTAGACTTCTGAGAACCTTTCCAACAGCTAGAGATTCAGATATCTGATTTCCAAGCCTCCTTATTTGGTTGCAGAGATCTGTCACCCTTGCTATATAAGCTTGAACAATTTCATTCTCTTTCTTTTGTAGATTTTCAAAGGATTGCTTTAGAGCTTGAACTCTTAAAGCCTTGATTCTAGGATTTCCCTGGAACTGTGTTTGAAGACCATCCCATGCATGCTTCTTTTGGAGTTTTAGCAGCAGCAATCCAAGAGAACAAGGATCTATGTAATGCCTGTTGAATAAGAAGTAAGGCATGAGCATCATTTTGCTTATTCTTTGAAATCTTGCCTTCTTCTTCAGAGAACCCATTCTCTACAACTTCTGATAGCCCATTGAACCTGAATAAGGTCATCATCATAATACTCTAGTGATCATAGTCTTCTCCATTAAACCGGGGTACCAATGGTTGAGCAAACCCGGAAGAAGAACTACTTGAAGTCATGTTGAACTTAACACTCTTTCACCTTGCTTTAAATCTTCTTCAACCAAGCTTTAATACCAATTTGAAGGCCAAATAATTAAGAAAATATATAGAAATAGTAGTGATTCATGAAGAAGATAAACAGTAACTTAAGCTCTCAGAATCAGACATTCAAAGGCCAACAGCATACTCTCCATACTGGTCATCACGTCACCATACCTCACACATTACAAGGACTGACTCAATATAAATATGTAACAGAACTTAGTACAAAGCTTGACTTGACTAAACACACTAACAAAGCATGACCCAGATTGCCTTGAACTAATGCACATCACCCAGATGATCAAATCAAAACCTTCCAAATCAAACCTCACTGTTCCCTCTAAACATAACTAACTAAACTACCAAGGATCCCTGAACATCTTCAGCTGATTACTCAAATAGAGCCTTGATTAGAAGCAACTTATATGTCTTCACTCCATCACACTAGGCTTCGCCACGTCATCAAGGCGATGTCCAACCAACCACCACGACCGTCTTCCACTCAGACCGCCATCTATACCAACTCTTAATTACTCCCAGAACAACCATCCCTACCGTCAATGCCGTCGACAGTCTCCATTACTATACAAAACTTGGTCAAACGAGATTACTCCGTTATTAACATTCAATGTCGTGATCGTCCCAAGCTCTTGTTTGACATTGTTTGTGTCTTCACCGACATGAATTATGTTGTTTTTCATGGTACGGTGAACACTGAGGGCGATAAATCACATCAGGTAATCCCATAACTAATTAATAACAGTTAATTTTATCAAATATGAATATATATATATATATATATAAATGCTTTTGCATGGATGCATGCAGTTCTATGTACGTAGTTCTGATGGGAAGATAATTGGAATAGAAGAAGAAAAGGAAATAGTGGTGAAGAATTTGAGAACATGGATAGAGAAAAGTGTAGAGAAAGGGTTGAGGTTGGAAATATGTCCTGAAGATAGACCGGGATTGTTAGCCTATGTTACTAGGGTTTTGAGAGAGCATTTCATCAAACAACTCCCAGAACCGGCTGGTGTCATGGCTAGACATTAGGGCATGGTTCAAGAAGTTGTTACAGGGATGGATGGAGATCAGGAAACCCACGGTTCTTAGCTTCAGAATCTCTGCATAAGCATCATTGTGGCATTGATCTGGGTACAAGCACGGATTAGGGCGTCAAAGACAGTAGATGTGGAGATGAGAGACGTACTGTTTTCAATAAGGGATTGAAGCGGAAGCAGTGGGAGGACTCGGTGTTTGAGGATGAGGCAGCGAATGATGGGGAGAGCATCGTTGAACATCTTAGCGGAGTGTTTATTTTTCAAAAAAAAAAAAAAATTTAATGCGTGCTTAGTTATGTAGGATTTTCAAATAAATTTTATATTATTATTATTACTATTATTTTTATAAAAATGGATAAATTACAACTTGAATTGAAACCCTAACATATTTTTTTTTTTATCACTTGTATTGATTCTCTATGTTCCTCCAATTCTCCGTCTATAAACGGACCATGATCTTCGTGTATTCTCTAAAGCAATTCAATATATATATATACACATATAATTTCCCATCTCATCCAAATGTTCTTCCAACAAGTACATCTTTGGAGAACAAGGTCCATTGAAAGCATAACATAAAATCTCAACATGATATATATATATATATATATATAAATATAATTAATTGACAATAAACAACAAGGAAGTTCTAAGCAAATTAAAAGTACATTCACATATAATTAATAATAAAAGATTGTCTGAATTATTGAAAAGGAAAGCTTCACTCTGAGATCTCAGGGCATATATAAATATATATATAGAGAGAGAAATTCAATACATCTTATTTAAGCTAGCCCTGGCATATATTAATTTACAGTCTAATTTTCTCTGAAAAATATTTATGGGTTTGATTTCTGCTGATCAAATTGCTGCTGCTCTTGCTGCAAGAACATATCTAGTAATTTCGATCTCTGAAGTGCAACAGCGGGTTCAATTCTTCTATATTTTTCTTAATCATGATCTCTTCCACTGCCAAACCAACACCTACACTTGTTATTAATTTCAAAACTATTTATTAATTTTTTTAATAAACTAATTTAATGATGTGAGGTCTAATCTTGATTTTCTTAATAAATTTAAGGTCTAGAGTTGTGATTAATTACCTTCCTTGGACCCACGGTTGCTACTGAGAGTGAAGATCTTAGTCTTAAGATCATGATTTTCTTTTCTCAGTAATTTAATCTGATTTTTAGCGTTCTCAATTCCAATTGGCATAGTATTCACTTGATCCTGTAGCTCAAACAATATTACAATAATGTCAATGATGTAAAGATTAGTTTATTTTTCTCTTTTATGCACTTGAGTTGTTAATATATATATATATATATATATATATATATATAAAAGATGTTAGATACATCATGATCAAAGCAAGCCAATATAGAAACCCATTATATTTTTCATAATATTTTTTCTTAGTGTCGCAAACAATCATGTTCAAAACTTTAAATATGGAAAAAAAAAAAAGAAAAAGAAAAAGAAGAAGAAAGAAACATAGCCTCATCCATGGAGGACATATATAATAAAAGAAAAACTAACTGATAGCCAATTTAAATAAGATACAACTATCTTTTCATATAATTTATATATTCCATCACTTTATACCGGTCAGGAAAGACAAAAACACAAACTAAAGTAATGTCAACTCTAACAAGTACATATATATATATATATATATATATATATATATATATATATATATATGTTTACCGTATAAGATTGAACACCCTGCTCCGCATCCTTCAACCTCTGCTCCGTCTTCATACGCGAACGCAAGCTTGATTCCCTGTTGTTCAGCAGCCTGCATTCCCAGTACCCCATGTTAATTTCATGAATCTATAAACACAAACCTTAATATATATATATATATATATATATATACACTTAATATTTCAACACGAACACAAACACACACATATGTATGCATGCAGGCATGCATGAGAACCTTCTCAGCTTCTTAGGATCAAGAGGGTGCTGAGCAATGGTAGGAGGAGGTGGAGGAGGAGGAGGCACAGGCAATCCTTTTCCTTTCTCTTGATTCACTGAACTGCTGCTTGAGTTCTCTCCCATCTCTTTCCCCATGCTCACCTTCTTCTTGTCATGCTCCCTATTCCATTGTTCATCAAGAAAGAAAAACATCAATAGTTTATATATATGCATGAAAAAGATGATAAACAAAGAGAAAAGGAAAGCTTACATGTCTTGCCGGCTTTAGGCACTCTTGGTTTTCTTGTATGCACTGCTTGTTCTTTGTGTGGGTATTTATAGAGTTGAAAGGCTCTAGTACATTCTACTGTATATGGACACTTGTTCATGTGTTATAGGTTGGGGATGTATGACTTTCTGTAGGTTAGTTTTTAAAACTATTAATGTCATTTAATGTGGTTGACAAATATAATTGCTACTTAATAATAGGATTGGGATTATTTACTGGATCATTTATGTGATGCGTTGAATTTCTAGAGATCATTTACTTAAGATGGGATTTGTGTGAATTTCAACTGAACTAATCTATGATATTAGTTTAAAAACTTTGTTAATAGTAAGAAGTGAAGTTGCAAGCTTTTATATAGATGGGTGAAAAAAAAATTGTATCTGGTGTTTATCTTATAATATTGTTTTTTATTTACTGAAGTTAAATTAATTAATTATGTCAATACATAAATATAATATATTTATTTGTCTAGGACGCTTGTCACCTGTTGTCAAACAAAATTTATTTGTCGTGTTTCTATTTACTCTAGGGAGTGAGTTTGTAAGCATGTATTTATCTATCAAGATAAAATATATTAATTTTGTTGTGTGTAAGCGCTAGTGATAAAATAAACATACTTAATTTGTCGTATTCTTTATTTATTCCAATCAAAATCCTGTAAAACAAAGTTATTTATGAAATAAAATATATTTATTTTGTCGTATCTTTTATTTATTTTACTTAACTTAGAATTTAAAGTTGTGTATATCTATAAAACTAAAATATATTAATTTTGTCGTGTTCATCAATAAAACAAAACACACTTAATAATTTGTCGTATCTGTTATTTATTCCAATCAAAATCATATAAAACCAATTTTATTTATAAAATAAATATATTTGTTTTGTCGTATCTTTTATATATTTGGCTCAACTCAGAATTTAAAGTTGTATATAAATAAAACTAAAAATATATTACATTTGTTGTGTTTTTAATTTC
This sequence comes from Dioscorea cayenensis subsp. rotundata, assembly GCF_009730915.1. Classification (NCBI taxonomy): domain Eukaryota; kingdom Viridiplantae; phylum Streptophyta; class Magnoliopsida; order Dioscoreales; family Dioscoreaceae; genus Dioscorea; species Dioscorea cayenensis. The sequence goes on from NC_052488.1 coordinate 21,946,234, forward strand.
CATTATATCTGCTAATTTTTTTTTTTTAGAAAAAAAGCATTTATTTTATGAACTCAACACATGAAGTCGTATTGTATCTCTAAAACAAAATATACCCCATATACATACACAGATGTGTTTTCAATTTAATCAATGTAGCTAAGCACATAAATTTGTGGCTATACATACAACAAAAAGGTATTTATTTTTCTCATATTTTCTATTTATTAATCTCAGGCCAAAAAATGTATTTTTATAAAATAAAATAAAATTATTTTATCATATTTTTTTACCCAACTTAGCATGTAAAGTTGCTCATATCTATGAAATAAAATTTGTTATTATATTTTATATGTACTCAACTCAATTCAACTAAAACAGTGATGTCAAATTGACATAACAATAAATGAAATTTTATTTAATTGATGGGTTTTTATATTAAGTAACTAAATAAAATTTCTAAGATTAATTTATCAAAAAAAAAAATTTCTAAGTTTACTGGTAATACTTGAAAATCCATGTTAATTTTCTACCATAAAAGAATTTCTCAATTTTTTTATACTAGCAAGGTTGTTATATTTTCAAAGTTCTATTTCTCACACTAACTTTTAATAATGGAGTTTGAAAAAGACTTTTGTTTATGTCTCTCTTTAAACTACTCTGTTTTTAATGTCTAGTTATTTAATATTAATTATTTTATAGTGTGGGATATTGGTAGTTGTTTGTAATTTTTATGTAATTTTTGGGAGTGTTTGTTTATTTTTTAATTTTTTTTTTTTGAAAAATTTTTAAAATTTTTAATGTGTGCTTAGTTATGTAGGGTTTCCCAATAATAATAATAATAATAATAATAATAATTAATATAATAATAATAATAATAATAATTATTATTATTATTATTATTATTATTATTATAAACTTGATAAACCATAACTTAAATTAAAGCCCTAACATATTATTTTTTTATCACTTGTATGATTCTCTATATACCTCCACAAATTCTCCATCTATAAATGGACCATGATCTTCGTGTATTCTCTAAAGCAATTCAATATATATATACACACATATAATTTCCCTTCTCATCCAAATGTTACTTCCAACAAGTACATCTCTGGAGAACAAGGTCCATTGAAAGCATAACATAAAAACCCAACATGATATATATATCTACATATATATAATTAATTGACAGTAAACAACAAGGAAGTTCTAAGCAAATTAAAAGTACATTCACATATAATTAATAATAAAAGATTGTTTGAATTATTGAAAAGAAAAGCTTCTGTCTGAGATCTCAGGGCATATATATATATATATATATACAGAGAGATATTCAGTACATCTCATTTAAGCTAGCCCTAGCATATATTATATTTGCAGTCTAATTTTCTTTGGAAAATATTCATGATTTTGATTTCTGCTGATCGAATTGCTGCTGCTCCTGCTGCAAGAACATATCTAGTCATTTAGATCTTTGGAGTGCAACAGCTGGTTCACTTCTTCTATATTTTTCTTAATCATGACCTCTTCCACTGCCAAACCAACACGTACACAAGTTACTAACTTCAAAACTATTTATTAATTTTTTAATAAACTAATTTAATGATGTGAGGTCTAATCTTGATTTTCTTGATAAATTTAAGGTTATAAAAAAGAGGTGTGATTAATTACCTATCTTGGACCCACGGTTGCTATTGAAAGTGAAGATCTTAGTCTTAAGATCATGGTTTTCTTTTCTTAGTAATTCAATCTGATTTTTAGCATTCTCAATCCCTATTGGCATAGTATTCACTTGATCCTGCAGCTCAAACAATAATACAATAATGTCACTGATGTAAAGATTAGTTGATTTTTTTCTTTTACGCGCTTGACTTGTTAATATATATAGAAGATTTTAGATATATCATGATCAAAGAAAACCAACATAGAAACTCATTATATTTTTCATAATTTTTTTTCTAAGTGTCGCAAACAATTAATCATGTTCAAAACTTCAAATATGGATAAGCATAGCCTCATCCATGGAGGACATATAATAAAAGAAAAACTAACTGATGGCCAATTTAAATAAGATACAACTATAATTCAAATACTATATTACTCCAAGTTTAAAAAATAAAATAAAAAAATCCCATATATTGGGAAAGAATAATTCACTGGAGAAACAAATCACAATAATTATCTCTATAAGATAACTCTATGTTTTCATATAATTTATATATTCCATCACTTTATACCCGTCAAGAAAGACAAAAACACAAACCAAAGTAATGTCAACTCTAACAAGTATATATATATATATATATATATATATATATATATGTTTACCGTATAAGATTGAACACCTTGCTCCGCATCCTTCAACCTCTGCTCCGTCTTCATACGCGAACGCAAGCTTGATTCCCTGTTGTTCAGCAGCCTGCATTCCCAGTACCCCATGTTAATTTCATGAATCTATAACACAAACCCTAATATATATATATATATATATACACTTAATATTTCAACACAAACACAAACACACACACATGTACACACACACACACACACACACAAACACACACATATGTATGCATGCAGGCATGCATGAGAACCTTCTCAGCTTCTTAGGATCAAGAGGGTGCTGAGCAATGGTAGGAGGAGGTGGAGGAGGAGGAGGAGGAGGCATAGGCAATCTTTTTCCTTTCTCTTGATTCACTGAACAGCTGCTTGAGTTCTCTCCCATCTCTTTCCCCATGCTCACCTTCTTCTTGTCATGCTCCCTATTCCATTGTTCATCAAAAAAGAAAAAACATCAATAGATTATATATATATGCATGAAAAAGATGATAAACAAAGAGAAAAGGAAAGCTTACATGTCTTGCCGGCTTTAGGCACTCTTGGTTTTCTTGTATGCACTGCTTGTTCTTTGTGTGGGTATTTATAGAGTTGAAAGGCTCTAGTACATTCTACTGTATATGGACACTTGTTCATGTGTTATAGGTTGGGGATGTATGACTTTCTGTAGGTTAGTTTTTAAAACTATTAATGTCATTTAATGTGGTTGACAAATATAATTGCTACTTAATAATGGGATTGGGGGTATTCACTGGATCATTTATGTGATGCGTTAAATTTCTAGAGATCATTAGCCTAAGATGTTATTTTGTGTGAATTTCAACTGAACGAATCTATGATATTAGTTTAAAAACTTTGTTAATAGTAAGAAGTGAAGTTGGAAGCGATGGGTGAACAAAAGTTTTTTTTTTTTTGAAAAAAGTGAATAAACTACTAATTTATTAAAAAAAAAAGAGTCCAGAGAGGTACAATGGAGAACAAAAAAATTGTATCATGTGTTTATTTTAAAATATTGCTTTCTATTTACTGAAGTTAAATTAATTAATTATGTCAATACACAAATATAATAGATTTATTTGTCTAGGACATTTGTCACCTGTTGTCAAACAAAATTTATTTGTCGTGTTTCTATTTACTCTAGGGACTGAGTTTGTAAGCATGTATTTATCTATCAAGATAAATATATTAATTTTGTCGTGTTAAGCGCTAGTGATAAAATAAAACATACTTAATTTGTCGTATTCTTTATTTATTCCAATCAAAATCATGTAAAACAAAGTTTATTTATGAAATAAAATATATTTATTTTGTCATATCTTTTATTTATTTCACTTAACTTAGAATTTAAAGTTGTGTATATCTATAAAACTAAAATATATTAATTTTGTCTTGTTCATCAATAAAACAAAACCCACTTAATAACTTGTCGTATCTCTTATTTATTCCAATCAAAATCATATAAAACCAATTTTATTTATAAAATAAAATATATTTATTTTGTCGTATCTTTTATATATTTTGCTCAACTCAGAATTTAAAGTTTTATATAGATAAAACTAAAAATATATTAAATTTGTCGTGTTTTTAATTTCCATTTTATCTACTTTTTTTTTGAGAAAAAAATGCATTTATTTGATGAACTCAACACATGAAGTCGTATTGTATCTCTATAACAAAATATACCCCATATACATACACAGATGTGTTTTCAATTTAATCAATGTAGCTAAGCACATAAATTTGTAGTTATACATACAACAAAAGGTATTTATTTTTTTTCATATTTTCTATTTATTAATCTCAGGCCAAAAAAATGTATTTTTATAAAATAAAATATAATTATTTTATCATATTTGTTTTCCCCAACTTAGCATGTAAAGTTGCTCATATCTATGAAATAAAATTTGTTATTATATTTTATATGTACTCAACTCAATTCAACTAAAACAGCGAAGTCAAATTGACATTGTGGACTTTCACCCAACAACAAACGGAATTTTATTTAATTGATGGGGTTTTATATTAAGTAACTAAATAAAATTTTTAAGCTTAATTTATCAAAAAAAAAAAAATTCTAAGTTTACTGGTAATACTTGAAAATCCATGTTAATTTTCTACCATAAAAGAATTTCTCAATTTTTTTTATACTAGCAAGGTTGTTATATTTTCAAAGTTCTATTTCTAACACTAACTTTTGATAATGGAGTTTGAAAAAGACTATTTTGTTTTTGTCTCTCTTTAAACTACTCTGTTTTTAATGTCCAGTTATTTAATATTAATTATTTTATAGTGTGGGATATTGGTGGTTGTTTGTAATTTTAATGTAATTTTTGGGAGTGTTTGTTTATTTCTTAAAACTATTTAATGTGTGCTTAGTTATGTAGGGTTTCCCAATAATAATAATAATAATAATAATAATAATTAATATAATAATAATAATAATAATTATTATTATTATTATTATTATTATTATTATTATAAACTTGATAAACCATAACTTAAATTAAAGCCCTAACATATTATTTTTTTATCACTTGTATGATTCTCTATATACCTCCACAAATTCTCCATCTATAAATGGACCATGATCTTCGTGTATTCTCTAAAGCAATTCAATATATATATACACACATATAATTTCCCTTCTCATCCAAATGTTACTTCCAACAAGTACATCTCTGGAGAACAAGGTCCATTGAAAGCATAACATAAAAACCCAACATGATATATATATCTACATATATATAATTAATTGACAGTAAACAACAAGGAAGTTCTAAGCAAATTAAAAGTACATTCACATATAATTAATAATAAAAGATTGTTTGAATTATTGAAAAGAAAAGCTTCTGTCTGAGATCTCAGGGCATATATATATATATATATATATATATATACAGAGAGATATTCAGTACATCTCATTTAAGCTAGCCCTAGCATATATTATATTTGCAGTCTAATTTTCTTTGGAAAATATTCATGATTTTGATTTCTGCTGATCGAATTGCTGCTGCTCCTGCTGCAAGAACATATCTAGTCATTTAGATCTCTGGAGTGCAACAGCTGGTTCACTTCTTCTATATTTTTCTTAATCATGACCTCTTCCACTGCCAAACCAACACGTACACAAGTTACTAACTTCAAAACTATTTATTAATTTTTTAATAAACTAATTTAATGATGTGAGGTCTAATCTTGATTTTCTTGATAAATTTAAGGTTATAAAAAAGAGGTGTGATTAATTACCTATCTTGGACCCACGGTTGCTATTGAAAGTGAAGATCTTAGTCTTAAGATCATGGTTTTCTTTTCTTAGTAATTCAATCTGATTTTTAGCATTCTCAATCCCTATTGGCATAGTATTCACTTGATCCTGCAGCTCAAACAATAATACAATAATGTCACCGATGTAAAAGATTAGTTGATTTTTCTTTTACGGCGCTTGACTTGTTAATATATATAGAAGATTTTTAGATATATCATGATCAAAGAAAACCAACATAGAAACTCATTATATTTTTTTCATAATCTAAGTGTCGCAAAACAATTAATCATGTTCAAAACTTCAAATATGGGATAAGCATAGCCTCATCCATGGAGGACATATAATAAAAGAAAAACTAACTGATGGCCAATTTAAATAAGATACAACTATAATTCAAATACTATATTACTCCAAGTTTAAAAAATAAAATAAAAAAATAAAAAAAAATCCCATATATTGGGAAAGAATAATTCACTGGAGAAACAAATCACAATAATTATCTCTATAAGATAACTCTATGTTTTCATATAATTTATATATTCCATCACTTTATACCCGTCAAGAAAGATAAAAACACAAACCAAAGTAATGTCAACTCTAACAAGTATATATATATATATATATATATATGTTTACCGTATAAGATTGAACACCTTGCTCCGCATCCTTCAACCTCTGCTCCGTCTTCATACGTGAACGCAAGCTTGATTCCCTGTTGTTCAGCAGCCTGCATTCCCAGTACCCCACCTTAATTTCATGAATCTATAAACACAAACCCTAATATATATATATATATATATATATACTTAATATTTCAACACAAACACAAACACACACACATGTACACACACACACACACACAAACACACACATATGTATGCATGCAGGCATGCATGAGAACCTTCTCAGCTTCTTAGGATCAAGAGGGTGCTGAGCAATGGTAGGAGGAGGTGGAGGAGGAGGAGGCACAGGCAATCCTTTTCCTTTCTCTTGATTCACTGAACTGCTGCTTGAGTTCTCTCCCATCTCTTTCCCCATGCTCACCTTCTTCTTGTCATGCTCCCTATTCCATTGTTCATCAAAAAAGAAAAACATCAATAGATTATATATATATATGCATGAAAAAGATGATAAACAAAGAGAAAAGGAAAGCTTACATGTCTTGCCGACTTTAGGCACTCTTGGTTTTCTTGTATGCACTGCTTGTTCTTTGTGTGGGTATTTATAGAGTTGTAAGGCTCTAGTACATTCTACTGTATATGGACACTTGTTCATGTGTTATAGGTTGGGGATGTATGACTTTCTGCATGTTGGTTTTTAGAACTATAAATGTCATTAATGTGGTTGACATAATTGCTACTTAATAATGGGATTGGGGGTATTAACTCTTGTGGGGGATCATTTATGTGTTGCATTCAATTTCTAGAGATCATTAGCCTAAGAAGGGATTTGTGTGAATTTCAACTGAACTAATCTATGATATTAGTTAAAAAACTTTGTTAATAGTAAGAAGTGAAGTTGGAAGCGTATATAGATGGGTGAACAAAAAGTTGTATTTGGTGTTTATCTTGTAATATTGTTTTCTATTTACTGAAGTTAAATTAATTAATTATGTCAATACACAAATATAATAGATTTATTTGTCTAGGACGTTTACCACCTGTTGTCAAACAAAATTTATTTGTCGTGTTTCTATTTACTCTAGGGACTGAGTTTGTAAGCATGTATTTATCTATCAAGATAAAATATATTAATTTTGTTGTGTTAAACGCTAGTGGTAAAATAAAACATACTTAATTTGTCGCATTCTTTATTTATTCCAATCAAAATCTTGTAAAATAAAGTTTATTTATGAAATAAGATATATTTATTTTGTCGTATCTTTTATTTATTTTACTTAACTTAGAATTTAAAGTTGTGTATATCTATAAAACTAAAATATATTAATTTTGTCGTGTTCATCAATAAAACAAAACACACTTAATAATTTGTCGTATCTCTTATTTATTCCAATCAAAATCATATAAAACAAATTTTATTTATAAAATAAAATATATTTATTTTGTCGTATCTTTTATATGTTTTGCTCAACTCAGAATTTAAAGTTGTATATAAATAAAACTAAAAATATATTAAATTTGTCATGTTTTTAATTTCCATTTTATCTACTAAAATTTGTTTTTAGAAAAAAAATGCATTTATTTTATGAACTCAACACATGAAGTCGTATTGTATCTATAAAACAAAATATACCCCATATACATACACATGGATGTGTTTTCAATTTGACCAATGTAGCTAAGCACATAAATTTGTGGTTATATGTACAACAAAAGGTATTTATTTTTCATATTTTCTATCTCAGGCCAAAAAAATGTATTTTTATAAAATGAAATATAATTATTTTATCTTTTTTTTTACCCAACTTGGCATGTAAAGTTGCTCATATCTATGAAATATAGTTTGTTATTATATTTTATATGTACTCAATTCAATTAACTAAAACAACGAAGCAAAATTGGCATTATGGACTTTCACCCAACAATAAATGGAATTTTATTTAATTTTATTGTGTAAATTTATTAACCCCCATAATTTAAATCAAAATGTGTATATGTATATTTATACCAATTAGCTTACCACCAAAAGTTTAAAAAGAGCGTAATGTAATAGAGCATATCAATAAAAGATATATACTAGATTTCATGGTATTAGGCTATTAGTTTACATCATTTTTTTTTCCGATGAATAGGTGACAAGCACTCTCCAATTAAAAAGTATTAAAGGACAAATAAATACGAAGGTACACCACTCACAATGACATGAATGAACTCCTAAAGATAAATTTATCATGTCATACAACTCTGGAGGATTATTCAACTAAGGAAACTATTGAACCGGACGACTTACACTCTCCTTCAAATGTTAAGGAGACACCTGATAGTGTTTATGACTCGGATGAGTAGATCTCTTAATTTGAGAGAAACCTCAGGGAATTAATGCCCAATTTGCTTGGAGGAACTGAATCAAGTATAGCTGAGCAACCCAGGAGCACTCGAAGAAGTGAGAGGCCCAAGAAACCATCCTCTCGTTTCAATGAAGAGGCTGGTTACATCGCCGAACCACCAAAATCAACTAAAAAAAAAGGCGTCGCGCGGCAACATCGGGGAAGGTACGACTTCCAAACCTCTTCTACTTTCTGATTGGAATAATGCTCAACTTGCCAATTATTGTTCTGCAAATGATTGTTTTAATTATATCCGCATGTTAGAACAATCCCGTATTGCCTCCTTAAAGGGGTTGGCGTCCTCTGTCGAGGATTGCGATGTTTAATGTGTGAATATGAATATTATCACTTGGAATGTGAGGGGGTTAGAGAGACCGGCTAAGCAGTTTCTGGTGAAGGACTTTTTGCTTATGCACTTTACGGATGTGTGCTGCCTTCAAGAATGTAAGCTTGAAGAGATATCTCCCGCATCTTAGAGGAAGATCTGCGGGAACCGATTGGATCAATTTCACTTTATTCCACCTTGCGGCATGGCTGGTGGCATCATCTAATGTTGGAACAGTGCGACCCTAACTAGTAAACTTTTGTTGAGGGGTGACTTCATTTTGACGGTGGAATTCTAAATGTGAGAACTTGACTTGGTGATGCACTACTATCTATGGGCCTAATGCCATGGGGCTAAACACATGCTTTTTGGGAAGAGTTACGGGCAATTGTAGGTACGCAAGGGGTCCTATGGATTATTTGTGGGGACTTCACGCAATCTTTGATATGGGGGATAAGAATTCTGGGCGGCTAAATCTGGAGGACATTCGAAGAGCAAATTCTTTCCTCTATGATCTTAAGTTTCGGGAACCCCCTACGGTGGGAAGAAGATTTTCCTAGACCAATGGATAATCAGACCCGACCTGGGTGAAATTGGACAGATTCATCGTCAATTGTGAATGTGCCAACTTATTCCCTAGGATGATCCAGAATAGTCTACCGAGGTTAGGATCTGACCATGTTCCTATCCGACTTGAAGTGGGTAACCACTATTCTGAACCGAGACCTTTTAGGTATGAATTAGCGTGGTCCATTGCATAGAGTTTCCATGACCTTGTCAGAAAGTGGTGGGAGGAGTGCTCTCCGGTCAAATGTGGTGCTTTTATTATGGCTAAAAAAGCTACCAGGCTCAGGAATCTGCTGGACACTAGGCGAAGTTCTTGTTTGGATCCATTGAACTCAAGAAGCTGGCTTTGCTACACGAGTTGGAAAATTTGGATTTGGCCAAAGAGAATCGACTTTGATCTGCTGTGGAGTTTAAATAGGAGGAGGAGGTTCTGTTGAAACTTTCTGAAATCCGCAAGCAAGAAGAATTATATTGGAGACAAAGATCCAAGCACCAATGGTTGAAAGAAGGGATGACAACACCAATTTCTTTCACGCTGTGGCTAATGGTCATAAGAACATGAATTTTATTCCTAGTATCAGCCACAATGGTGATTTAAAGACTAATCTTAAGGAAACTGGGAAAGTGTTCTCTGATCGCTTTCAACAGTAATTTGGCCTTAAACAACCATCTCTATTAAAGATCGATTTCAGAAAGCTCCTGGAAAATAAGGCTATGGTTGACTTGTCCCAGTTGGAGCAACCATTCTCACTAGAGGAAATCAAAATCGCAGTTTTTGATCTGGGAAGGGATAAAGCGCCGGGTCCGGATGGTTTTCCATTACAATTCTTTAGACAATTCCGGGAGATAATCAAACTCGACCTGCTCAAACTGTGTGAGGACTTCTTTTTTGGGAGAGCCAATTTAGAATGTATTAACTGGGCTAATATTGCTCTCATTCCTAAGGTGGAGACGCCAGAGATACTGGGGATTTCCGCCCGATCAGTCTAATTAATTCATTTCTAAAAATCTTGTCAAAAATCTTAGCATCCCACCTATGTAAAGTGATGAACTCGTTAGTGGACTCAGATCAATCGCCATTTTTGAAAAGGAGATGTATATTGGACAATATTGCCACTACAGAGGAGCTAATTTTTTGTCTACATAAATGGACTCCCAGGACACATTTTAAAAGTGGATTTTGCCAAGGCTTTTGATCTAGTGGATTAGGATTTCCTCTTCGATCTTCTACTTGCTAGAAATTTTGGGGAAAGATAGGTCGACTGGATCAAGAGTATTCTTTACTCCTCGAAAACTTTGATTCCGGTTAATGGTTCTCCAAATGGATACATCAGATATCAAAGAGGGTTGAGGCAAGGTGATCCTCTGTTACCATTATTGTTTGTGTTAGTGACGGATGTCCTGAGCTCGATGTTCGTTCATGCTCTCAATTCCAAAGTTTTAATTGGGATACCGCTGGGTTAGTTTGGGAGTAAATGCAATTTGCACTATGCGATGATCTTTTGATTTTGACTTCGGGTGGGTTTAAAAATCTTAGGATTATCAAACTGACTCTTTATCAGTTTGAAGGTATGTCTGGGCTTGAAACAAACTTTTTGAAAACTTGTCTCTACACATGTAGATTGGGCGAGCTCCCTGAATTGGCAGCGGCAGCAACTTTACATTGTAATTATCTGGGTATTCAGATTTCTGGTAGAAGACCATGCAGGCAGGATTGGGAAGGGGTTATTCTCAAGGTGAGAAGAAGACTCGCATCCTGGAAAATGCAACATCTCTCTTTAGGAGGTCGGCTTACTCTCGTGAATTTGATTCTTTCAAAAATTCCAACGTATTGGATGCCCATCTTCCGTTTGCCTTGCTGGGTCATTAAAGATATTGATTGTATTAGAAGAGATTTTTTATTGTCAGGCCCTGATATTGACCACCTGGGTTGTCGTCTGGTCTGCTGGAAAAATCTATGTCGACCCCGGGACTTTTTAGGGTGGGGAATCTTGGAGCTCTCTAGCATCAACCAGGCCTTATTAGGGAAATAGTGGTGGAAATATATGATGGATTCTTCTTGGGAAGATGTGGCCACCATACAATTTAACTACGGTATGTCACGCTGGAATATATGCCCTAATCAGACGGGAAGGATCTCCTTCTTTTAAAAAGGTGGTTTGAGCTGCTTACCGTCTCTTAGGGGTTGTATTTCATATAAAATTACTACTGGCAAGGAGACTCTTCTGTGGAAAGATAATTGGTTTAATGGTAGGGCACCAATGTATTTGTGGCCAGAGGCTTACAGAGAAAATCTACAACCCAACGGCACTGTTTATAAGCTTATCCATCTTTTTGACGAGCCTCCCTTCGCGGGAATTGGAGATATGGGGCATATCTGAGAAAGATTACGGACGTTGGTTAGTCTGACGGGTGATAAGAAGTGGTGGAGGCTTACAAGAAACGGGATGTTCTTGGTTAAGCCTTTTTATAATTTCCTAATTGATGGGGGGCTAAGATGCCCAATGTCGAAATTTTTTTTGCGAAACTGGTACCCTAATAAAATCAACCTCTTCAACTAGCTTGCTTGGCAAAACAAAACTCTTTCGATGGAGTACCTTGCATGTAGGAGATGTAACGGAATGCCTACTGATACTTGCGTTATGTGTCATGGGGGGATCAGAATCGGTTGATCATCTATTCATTCACTGTTCCTTTGCCAAACACTTGTGGGACTACTTCAACAGACTACTTCAACTTCCTCAACCACCTTCATCTTTGAAGAACCTTTGGGGACCATGGAGATCTTGTTTGCTCCCTGCCAAGAGAGATTTTGGGAACTTAGTTGTGAAAGCGATCATTTGGAATATTTGCCTTGCTAGGAATGATTGTATTTTCAATGCCAATGTTTTGCATGCACATTGTATTATTCTGAAAATTGATCGTATGATTATATATTGGTGCTCTTCCATCGCAGAGGGACCTAGAACGAAAATTGATGAGTCTATCACTGTCGTCAAAAGGAGCTTGGAGTTTTTAGGTCCTCGAGTGAAGGAATTTGGGGAGACTTTGCCTACTGAGGAGGGTTATGGTCCAAGCGCAGGCTAGGCTTCGTGTTTGATGTATTTATGTGGGCTTTGGGCCCTTCTTGTTTCTTTTCTTTTTTCCTGTTGTTCTCTATTTTATTATTATTTTTTTTTAATAGAAGTGGTTTATCCGCTTTAAAAAAAAACTCCAGAGGAGAGAAACTCCACAAAGGACCCACCATGTAATTTTGTGAGTTGAAAGGTTTAAATCATAGTTATCAAACCCGGACCGGCCCGGCGGTCGGACCGGTTGACCCGGTGACCCGGTGCTTCAACCGGTCCGGGTCTTTAATTAGACCGGTTATGCAATCAACCCGTTTTGACCCGCATTGACCCGCTTTGACCCGGTGGTTAGACCGGTTGACCCAGCGGTCGGACCGATTGACCCGGCGGTCGAACCAGTTGACCCGGCGGTCAGACCAATTGACCCGGTTTGATTTGTAATTTCAATTTTGAACTTTGGTTATATATTGGATTGAGTTTGGTTTGATACTTTGATGATAAATTTAAACTTTTATTGTGAATTAGTATTGTTATGTATTGATATTATGTGAAGTTTGAGCTTTTTTCCTCTTTTCTACTACTTCCAAATCAAAGATTAGCAATTGTTTTGTATTTTTTTCCATCAAATTATTTATTTGATAACTAATAATTCATGGATATTATTATGATATATCATTATATAATTAAAAACTAATTTATAATTTTAAAATTAATATTTTAAAATATTTTTATTAACCCAGTATTAACCCAAATGACCCGACGGTTGAACCAATTGACCCGTGACCCAGAGCCTTGACCGGGTCAATGCCCGGGCCGGGTCTGATAACTATGGTTTAAATTCGAGTTTCTTCCGAATGCAAAGCATGTGAGATGGATGGTCTACACCCATAGATCATATTATCTATAAAATAAAATAATAAAATGATTTAAATTTTATTTTATATATTTCACTACAATTGTCAAAGCTATAGCCAATTGAAGTGGGCGTTCCCAAACCTTGTTATTATTAAACTAATAGGACATTTTTTTTCCATATTTTACTAGGATATTCGTCTCTGTCATTGTATGAACAGCTCTAATACTTTTTCATATTTTATTATTCTTATCAAGAGAAATTAACTTATGAATAAAATTACATTAATTCCTAAAATTCATCTATGGTAATTACTAATTACATATCTATTTAATTAATATTTAATACATATTTATATTTAATATTTCTTAAATAATAATAATTTTTTTAATTTATAATGTTTATTATTAGAAGGAAAATCCAGTTTTTTATTTCATTTTTTTAAATAACTTAAAATTTTATAGTAATTAATTTTTTTTTATATAAGTTAATAGTCTCCAACTAAACAACTACTAAAAACTTCAATTTTGAACAGTTTCCAAGCTAAAATGAACAAATGATATTTATTAGAATAAAAAGAGAAGAGGTCCAAGAGAAGAATGGCTTCCCAGCCTCTGCTCTTCTCTCGCTCCTTTCTCCTTCTTCCGCTTCGCTTTGCCCGGAGAACCACTCTCGCCAGGTTCCCAACCACTCCCACCGGCTTCCTTGCCCCCACCCGTGTTCTTTTGGGTGTTGGGGTTCGTCCTGTGAGGCGACTGCGAGCCGTGATGTTGTTTGCCGAGGACCCATTGGTGCATGATGTTTGCGCATCGGCGCTAACGGCGGGGGTCGCCCTGGCACTGCTCCGGTTCTGGGAGGAGATGGCCAAGCGCCAGGTTTTCGAGCAGGTCCTCTGTTTTCCTGATTTTCTTGTGTTTACTTTGTGGTAACTTTATTCTAGGGTTTTGCTGGCCCTTTGATGCTTGCGCTTTGTGGTTTCTATTTTTTGTGGTTGCGGAGTTCGTTTGTGAGTGCAAGTTGTGATTTTTTTTAGCTGATGGAGTGGTGGATGAATTCCTTTAGAGGGAATGCGGGAAAGAGGTTTTTGCTGGATTTGGAAGTCAAAGGATGAATCAGTGTAATTAGGAATGGAAAGAGAGTTACAAGGAGTTGATCTAGATGCATATTATACTTTTATTCAGAATGATGATAGAATAATTTTGCAAGGCAAATCAATTCGAAGAATTTATAGATGAGAATGGAGAACTAAACTCTCAGGTTTTGGTAAACTGAAATCATAGAGCCAATGCCTTAGTATTTTACAGAGCGTATACCAAATAAAAGTGAGCAATTGAATTTGAATTTTGGAGGTTTGGCAAAGTTGTTTACAGAACTTCAAGACCAACGCTTGAGCAAAATGATGGTTGTTTTTGGTGAACAAAACTGGCTTAAGGCGGTAAGTTTTATTTGTTAATCTGGGAATAGAACCTATTTTCTTTCTGTTTTGTTTGATTGGCTAAAGTTACTCTGAATGAGAAGGCTTAGTAAATTGCAGAAGGCTGTGTGGGCTTGCAGTTTACTTGTGCATTGAAATTGAAGGACTAGGAAATAATTAAGGGAAGTCTTGATATGTTCTTGCTTATTCTTTTGTACAATTCATTTCACCAATGCTTGTACAACTGAAGCATTTTCCTACCATTGCACTAATCTCTTCTTCCAACCATAAGACATCGGAAATTCCCCATTTAAGAATTATTTGTTCACATGCACTGGCCAAACAAAATTAATGTGTTTGCATTGTTTTTTTTTCCTTAATTTAGGTCCTGCTCATCTTCACAGCTGGCATGAACTTTTTTGCCTCTTATAATACCTATTCTAACCACAGTTCCATATATTATCTCAAATTTTAAATAAATTTAATTAATAGGGGGCATTCCACACATGACAACTTTTCATTTGACTATTGAAGTGCTAATTGGCTGATGTTGATCTCCATTTACAATTGCAACTATACTGTTTACCTTTGTTGCTCAAAGCCTTGACCTAAGTTTAATATGCTTGATTCTCCTGCCCCAATGTTGAGATGGGCCTCTTTCTTCTGGATAAGATCAAAGGTGCCAGTTTGCGAACTCGATGTATATTTCTCTTTCTATATGCATATAAAATAATTTTATTTTGAAGCAAAACAATTTTTCATCTCTGCTTAACATTTTGCCTTTTTTCTTTATTAATTCCTTAGAAACTGAACCGCAAGCTTGTGCATATCAGCATTGGGTTGGCTTTCATGCTTTTTTGGCCTTTGTTCAGGTAACTTGCATCATGAATAAACTTTCTTAGCATTATGTTATCTAAATCTCATTAATAAATAAATTGGTTTATTGATGGGGTAATGAGAGTCTAATTAATTATGGGCACTATCTGTATGTGGTGGTTGCAGTTCTGGAAGCCTGGCACCCTTTCTTGCTGCCCTCGCTCCTGGGATAAATATTTTCCGGATGCTGTTTTTGGGACTTGGAATATGGAAGAATGAAGCTATGGTCAAGTCAGTGAGCAGGCATGGCGATTACAGGTTATAAAGCTATCCATGCCACTGCTATCCAATTTAGTTTTTTATCTTAATTCCATCTTCAATCTATAGCTATTGTACCTGAATTTTACCGATCTGTTTCTTGATAACCCCTTAGGGAACTTCTAAAGGGTCCACTATATTATGCTTGCACCATTACCCTGGCGACTTCGATCTTCTGGCGAACATCACCAATTGCAATTGCTGCAATCTGTAACTTGTGCGCTGGTGATGGTGTGTATTGACTCTGAATTAAGATCAACTGCTAATTTTCAGTCCATTTAGCTGTGTACTGACTAATCCTTCATAAAAACCAAAAGGCAACATTCATGATTACTTATCTGCCATCAGGTATTGCAGACATAGTAGGAAGACGATTCGGTAGTCAAAAGCTTCCATATAACAAGAACAAGTCCTTTGCCGGGAGCATTGCGATGGTTGTTGCGGGTTTCATATCATCTGTTGCGTGCGTATCAGCTATTGCTCTGATTTTGTGTTTAGCTAATTGTCAAGGTTTTTGATGATTTTATATGTCAATCTCCTCCAGGTATATGCACTACTACTCCATGTTCGGATTTATGGATGTGAACTGGAGTTTGATTATCGGCTTTCTTGTTGTATCTTTGACTGCATCACTCATAGAGTCACTGCCGATCAGTTCGGAGCTGGATGATAATCTTACAGTACCCTTGACTTCATTATTAGTCGGCAGCCTTGTATTATGATGTTGTTGCATGTAGCATTGAACAAAAAACAAATGTCTTTGATGAAGAAATTACAATAAAGATCTACCGAAATTTTGGTTTTTTCAGTGTTTGTTCTTGAGTCTGCATACTCAGATGATGTGAGAACTAATAATTTTTTTTTTTTATATAGTCTATTTTAATTATCCAATGTATATAATATATATACAAAATAAACCAATTATACATGGGAGCTTTATCACAGTAACATGATGCTCAAAATATATATATATGCTAATTGGACAGCAACTACTGACTGATTCCGCACAACCTTCAGAGAACTTTCAATTAAAAATTAAAAAAAGAAAATCTTATTAAAAGCATTCAATGCCAATTCCCTCTACACCTCCTCCAAACAATCAAAACAAGGTCAAACGATGAAAAGCACCTAATAAGTGAAGTACAACAGAAGTTTGAAGAAACAAAGAGAATTTTCTAATCAATTAAACATCTCAATTCCCTCCATCATACATCACTGAGCCAACTCTACCAAAATTTCTCTTATCTCTTTCCTCATCCACATGCCCACTGTTCTCCGGTGACTCTTGAGCTCGCCGGAGACGGCGCAAGTATAAACAAAATATAATGCAGCAAAGAAATACAGCAAAAAGAAGCACAAGAACAAGCAGCATCACCTCTCCATGTAATGTATACCTTCTATCATTAGTCACCTCCATCTCCTCCGTTAATCTCCGGCCAGAGTTTTGTTTCTCCATAAAGCTCTTGTTCTTGGATAATAGTAAGTAAATAAAGGCAAAGGGATAACAAAACAAGGAACTCAACTGGATCTAGCTCCACCTAATTCTTCAGACATAGAAGTTCAATAATTCAGAAAAAGACATGCAACTTTCAGTTGTAGGGTCTGGATTGTCCTGAATTTGTTTGAGCATTGACAGCATTTTTCACAATATTATTGTACTCTTAGTACAGTCATTGCATGCCAGATAAAACTTTGGATTTTATCCCATAAATCAAACTCTAAACCCTAAACTTAGGGCTTCATATATGAAGTGCAGGTGCATGCATATGTAATTTAGAAGAGATATTTTGTAAAAACTTCGGATTCTATTCAAAATAAAAATACCTGAACCTGCTGTAACTTTATACGTACGTATCTAAATGCATGTGCATGAGATATTTATGTTTGGAAGGGCTTATAGTTATGGTCATTGTGGAGGTATATCACTGAAGAAAAGAAGGTATTTTGGAAGAAAACTGACAGTGAAAGTGAGTGACCAGTGATAGTACAGTACAAACAAACAAGTGCGTACTCAGACACAGAGAGAGAGAGCTTGAAACTTAATTAGGATTAGCGTAACGTTGTAGTGCAATCAGAGATTTATATTTTGATAAATCCATGAGAAACGAGATTATTATTAAATTAAGAAAATGCAAAGTACTATATATATATATGGGTAGTTTGAGCATATATGTGGTTAGCTTTCTTAATATACTATTACACATATAAAGCTTGTCTTATTATATTCTATTTATCAATGTTTGTTTGTTTGGAAATATGACTCTTAAACAATGTTCCACATTGATGTACTATTGGTGATATGACCCTGAAATTTATGCACACGAACTCCTGGGACTTTCCGCATTGAGATAATTAAACAATGGAAGAACTTGATTGATAAGCCTAAATCTTACAATCATCATCGTATGTATCGTATGTATAGCCTAATGATATGATATAAAAAAGACTAAAAATAATAATTTTTTTTTCTTCAACAGTATTGTTTTATGATTGTTTATATATTATACACTCTGATTAATAGTATTCACGGTTCAGATATAGATTTTCTGTAAAAGAACAATAGTTATACCCCTCCATGATTACAAGGTAGGGGTTTTTTTAGAAAATCTGTAAATTACTATAACTAATGTACCTCTATACATATTAATTTTTTTAATAATTTTTTAAATAGTGAGTGTTTGTGGCTTATTCATAAATAATAATAATAATAATAATAATAATAATAACAACAACTTAAGTCTACGAGGTCAATGGAAAATAAGTTAAATAACAAGATAAGAATAGAGGAAAGCTCAAATGGTTTTATTGGGAGCCATCTATTGCACTTGGTCAATCAATATAAGTTCTATTAATTAGATACAAAGATCAAATCAAAGTAGTTGTGCACATTGAAGAGATATATATATATATATATATATATATATATATATATCGGAAGTCTCCCTTTGGTCTACCCTCATGAGGTCAATGGAAAATAAGATAAATAACAAGATGAGAGTAGATGAAAGTTCAAATGGTTTTATTGGGTGCTATCGATTGCGCTTAGTCAATCAATACATGTTCTATTAATTAGACACAAAGATCAAATCAAAGTAGTTGTGTCCATTGAAGATACATATATGCATAGGAAGTCACCCTTTGGCATGGCCTACCCTCAAAGATGGAATGCACCAACTCTAAAAATTCCTCTCATTTCAAGCTTTGAAAAGCATCAAAAGGCAAAAGAAAAGTTAAGGCTGTTTCATTTCAATTGACTAAAGAAAAGGACCTGTCAAAACAAGTGGGAAGCACTGATACATATCATTTATAGTTTTTATACAGAGTGGGTTATTAATTATATGGTTGTAAATATCATACTAGTCTTCATAATTTTATGTGTCAATTAAGTCCTCTTGCGCAAGTGGACAACTAATATTTGATGGAAAGTTATTTCCTGTTTTTGAACATTCAACCACTTTTTTAAAAAAAATAAAATGAAATATATTTTAAAAAAAACACGGTTTCATCATTGAAGATGATTAGGTGACTGAACAATAAAAGAAGGAATAGGCACTTAACCTAGTAAAGTATGTCTCACAATGTGATGTTCGGAAGAAATGAGACCTATATTCCCCTTTCATAATTTTTGTATTAAGGGATAATTTGATTTAATGTAAAGCCTCATTTTATTTTTTTTTTAAAAAAAACAAACAATAACAGGAGGCAGAGAGAAACAATGCTCCTAAAAAAATAATCATTTAATGAAATCATTCATTCAAAACAACTCTAAGTGGAACAAATATCCAGGATCTTCTGTCTTGTTCATAGTTGTAATTGAATTTTCACGTATATGAAAGAAGCACAACAAATCTAGCTCATGCTTCATAGTAGACATGGAATCATTTTATTTATGTTCTTATAAGCTCGGAGTAATAAATAACTAAAAAAAATAAAATATGATTATTTCTAATAAAAATTGAGATGGACGGGAAGAAACCTTTGAGTGAAAATATGGTTAATTCGCCCGCTTTTTCCCTCAAATATGATAAATTATCCATCATTCTTATTTTTATTTTTCAATTACTGTTATTCCGTATTGAATTCCTATTTTCTAAATAGCATGTGATTCATTCATTTTTACACAAGGTCAAAAATAATCCCCCATCAAACCATCAAATTTCTTTTTCAAGTTAAATAGATGCCTCACAGTAAAATTACAAAGAACAATAGTCTTTTCATATGTAGTGTTCTTCATGTACAAATTCAAAGAATATTAATTAGATTTTTTTTTAAAAAATGAAATCTTGGTTGATTTAATTTCTTCATTCTAATCAATTTATCATAATTAAAGAAAGTCATAGGTTGGTTATACCCCACGCCTTTTTCCAATTCCTCATGCTTGTTGTTAAAAAATAATCATAATATAATGCTTAAAAAATAAAAAATTTATCTCTAAAAGATACATTGACAAATATGAAATATCCTTGGTTTGAGAATTTCATTTATTTTCTTTGACTTTAATGCTTGTTGACTTAGCCCAAATTCATATAAAATTTTCTTAAGTTATAAAGATATATATATATATATATATATAAACAATTACATAGTTTTAAAAAATAACAAACCATTAAATACTTCTATTACTTTTCCAAAATACATATTCACCAAAAAAAAAAACACAAAAAAGAGCTTTTTTATTTTCAAAATGGATACTTTCTATAATAAAAATCAAACATTTGTTTTATTTATTCAAGAGAAACACACCCAACATGTAATATTTGCATGCATGAAAAGAAAGACTACTCTCTTAACCACTTAAACTCATCAAAACACAAAGTACAAAAATTAACAAACAATAATAATAAACAATAACAATGCAATCTATTCCTTCACCAATTTAACCTTTAAATAATAATAATAAAAAAAGAAAGATTGACCAAACATTCTCACCATGTCAATGAATTCCATTAATACACCAACCTAACTCTTTGAGTCTCTTTCTAAGTTTCCACCCACTATCCTCCTCTCCAATCAACCCCACCGAACTCCAACCAAAAGCTTTGCAACATCTCCAATTATCCCAGCCATGGCTACACCCTCATCATCCTCCCCAGACTGGCTCAACAAAGGTGACAACGCATGGCAGCTCATAGCCGCCACCCTCGTCGGAGTTCAAAGCATGCCCGGCCTGGTCATCCTCTACGGCAGCATCGTCAAAAAGAAGTGGGCCATTAACTCAGCCTTCATGGCCATCTACGCCTTTGCAGCTTCCCTCATCGTCTGGGTTCTCGTCGCTTATCGCATGGCTTTCGGCGACAAGCTCTTGCCTTTTTGGGGCAAGGCCGCTCCGGCGCTCGGCCAGAAGTATCTCCTTGCCCATGCTGCAGTCCCTGAGACAGATCATTACTACAAAAATGGAACCTTAGAGACTCCAATGGACATGCCTTCTTATCCAATGGCCACGCTTGTTGGCTTTCAGTTCATGTTCGCCGCCATCACTCTCCTTCTTCTCGCTGGCTCTGTGCTCGCCCGGATCAGTATCAAGGCCTGGATGGCGTTTGTTCCACTCTGGCTCATCTTCTCCTACACCGTCGGAGCATTCAGTCTTTGGGGTGGTGGTTTCCTTTATCACTGGGGTGTTATCGATTACTCCGGCGGTTATGTTATCCACCTCTCCTCCGGCGTCGCCGGTTTTACAGCTGCTTACTGGGTATACTTCTACAAATTAAACTCCTATATATAGACTTCTAATATACATATATATATATATAATGGTTTTTTTCAGCAGGTTGGACCGAGATTGAAAAGTGATAGAGAACGATTCCTGCCAAATAACATCTTGTTGATGATCGCCGGAGCTGGTCTTCTATGGATGGGATGGTCCGGGTTCAACGGCGGAGCACCATACTCGGCCAATGTCATTTCCTCAGTTGCCATCCTTAATACCAACATCTCTGCAGCGGCGAGCCTTTTAGTATGGACGTGTTTGGATGTTGTTTACTTTGGAAAACCATCGGTGATCGGAGCTATTCAGGGAATGATTACTGGCTTAGTTTGCATCACTCCTGGTGCAGGTCAGTATGAATATGTTAAGTTTAATTAAGGTCTTATATATATATATATATATATATATATATATATATATATATATATTCAGATTTTTAAGTTGTTGATTTGCAGGATTGGTGCAGGGTTGGGCAGCGATGGTAATGGGAGTGCTTGCCGGAAGTGTGCCATGGTTTCGATGATGGTGCTTCATAAGAAGTGGGTTTTGTTGCAAAAAGTGGATGACACGCTCGCTGTGTTCCACACACATGCAGTTGCAGGGTTGCTGGGTGGATTGCTGACTGGATTGTTAGCAGAGCCGGCTTTATGCCGACGGTTCTTGCCGGTGACTAACACCAAAGGTACGGTGTACGGCGGTGGAGCTGTGCAGCTGATGAAGCAGCTGGTGGGTGCATTGTTTGTGGCTGCATGGAATGTGGTTGTGACAAGTATAATATTAATGGTGATCGGATGGTTTACTCCTTTGAGGATGTCGGAGGAGGAGCTGGCCATTGGAGATGATGCTGCTCATGGAGAAGAAGCTTATGCGTTGTGGGGTGATGGTGAGAGGTATGATACAACTAGACATGGATCAGTGTATGGAGGTCATGAAGGATTGATGTTGAACTCTGGGGTTGTTAATGGTGCAAGAGGAGTTACCATTCAGTTGTAGGTTTGTATTTTAGTGTATGAAGTCACGCATGCATGGTTTGAACCACTATTTTTCTAGACGCCTATTTTGACTGTTTTTAGGAAAAAAAAAAAAAGAGTGTACTTTTTGTGTATACTTAGTAGTTTGTGAAAGAATAGATGTGAAGAAAAAGGTAAGAAGATGAAGACAGGAAGAAGAGAATTAATTAATTAAGTGAATGAGGACATGGGCTTTTCGGAGAGTAGTGTGGTTTTGTGGCTTGTAATACATGGATTTTTCTCATCCTCTCACTGTCCAATATATGCCATCTTTGAATGCAAAGTATGATAATAATTATGAGCATTTAGGTGTACACTATAGGGCCACAGTGCAAGAAGAACAAAGATGGCTAACAGCAACTTATCAGAGTTCATGGCTTACAACTCCATGAATAAGATGAGATGAGATGCTCCTCTCTGAGAAGTAGCCAGAACTTCTTTGCTTTAATCAGCAGGTAGGACATGTTGCAGTATGTCAAAGGCCCTACATGTTTGTAACCCATTCCTGATGGATGTCTATTGGTTCTCATGATCATCCAATGAACACAAGAACAAACCCAAGTGCAGTTCTTTAATATAAATATATGTAAACATCTGATCTAAATATTCATTACTTAAAAAACTTTTTCATTGCTTAACAATGTCTTCCAAGCTGTTGACGATAAGAAGTTATGATAAAGAGCGAGATCGATCGAGAGTCGAAGAGCTTGAGAGGAACTGCGAAGTAGGATCAAGAAAAAAGAGCTCTGTGCTCTTAACTGATACATTAGGTGATCCTCTCTGTAGGATAGTTAACAGCCCTATGTATGAAATGCTGGTGATTCTCCAACACATTTAATCTTGTTCTATTGTATTTCCATAATGATATATACTATTTCTCAGAATCAATAGTGCATGCAGGTTGCTGAACATGGAGATGAATTAGTTGGCATCATCCGTGGTTCCATAAAGTTTGTATCCATAGGGAACCCTACTAAAGATCAAGCTAGAGTAGGCTACATCCTAGGCCTCCGAGTTTCACCACTGCACAGGAGAAGAGGAATAGGTTCACTCCTTGTGTGCAAAATAGAAGAATGGTTCATGGCCAACCATGTGGAATATGCCTACATGGCTACTGACATGAAGAATGAAGCCTCCATCAAACTCTTCATTGGCAAGCTTGGCTACTCCAAGTTCAGATCACCAACCATTCTAGTGAATCCAGTAGGCCAACATGCTGTTCATATAAGTCCAAGCACAAAGATTACCAAGCTGAACATTGCACAAGCTGAGCATCTCTTAAGAAAGTTCATGAGCTCAATTGAGTTCTTCCCAAAAGACATAGACCAGCTGTTAGCAAACAGGCTGAGTTTAGGTACATGGATTGCAGTACATGCAAGAGATGATCAATCAAATCCAAAAAGTTGGGCAATGGTGAGTGTGTGGAACTGTGGAGATATTTTCAAGTTAAGGGTTGAAGGTGCTCCTCGTGCTTGTGTTCTCTTGGCAAGAACTTCAAGGTTGATAAGTAAACTACTAAGTTGCATTAACATCAGAGCAATGCCTGATATTTTCAATCTATTTGGTTTCTACTTCATGTATGGAATTCACGGAGAAGGGCCAGAAGCATTGTCATTAGTGAGATCATTGTGTCACTATGTACATAACTTGGCAATCAGGTGCCAAGACTGTAAGTTGGTTGTGACTGAGATTGGAGGCTGTGATACACTTAAGCATGCTATACCACACTGGAACCTGCTTTCATGTTCAGAGGATTTATGGTGCATCAAGGCTATGACGAGCAAGAAGGCAGACAACTCCTCAAGCTTTGATTGGATCATGGCTCAACCTCCACCTAATATTTTTGTTGATCCAAGAGATGTCTGAAGTTGTATGAACTTGTATGAAGTTGCATGATGGTAATTAAATAATTGATCAGATGAATGGTTCCTTATATATATATATATATATATATATATATAACTATATATGGAATTGTTCATCTGATCGACCTTTGTGTGCAACTCCTATATATTTTTTTAAGTTCTATTCCAATGTTACTAGCTAGAAGCCTGTCTACTAGGTCTAGCTAGAAACCACTTCAACTACCATATCTTTGTGATTAGATGTTTTATCTCTGAAGTTCCACAAAGTGTGGTTTAGTGCTTTCTCAATGGAAATCATCAAATCATGGACATGAATTACTATTTAAAATATAACACAAAGTCGATCTGATCATTAATAGTTCAGTAATAGTTCAGGAAAGTGTACGAGTTGGTACAAAATCTAATTAAACCAGACTTTTGTCTCCCGGTAATAGAAAATTCCCATTTTGATGGGAAGAAAAGTAGTGTCGGCAACGAAGCTCTGCAAAACATATCTGTAAATTAATAAAGCGTCACAATTTGAGAAAAAATAAAGAAAACAGATAATCTACAGACTGTAGGAGTAGTGAAGGAGCATGGATGAAGATTTAGAACAAGAAATAGAATTTAAGATTAAATAGCATTTTTAAAAGAACAGGATGAATGTTGTCCAATTGTTTATGGTCTTTTGGAAGAACGCAAAGAGGGCCATAGATTCACCAGCTTGATGATCATGGTGTCGTCCTTTTCCCACGAAACACGCATTCACATGGCTTTCCAAACAATGAAATGCATCAATGTAGAAAACAAAGCATTGATTCCCACTGCTGGGTGACTACATGACATCTCTTTACTTCATTATTCCACCTCACTGATTACAACAACAACAACAACATATCTTCTCAGAAGATCACTACCAACTCAGCTTCTCCCAAAACATGCCCTTGGACAGCTTCCTCAACCTTATCCTTTGTCACCTGAACACATAACCATTCATCATTTACTTTTCTTCAAAAGTATATATATATATATATATATATATATGAATGATGATCACCTTGTTTCCAAGATGAAGCATGTCATCAAGAGCATAGAGCTTGAACTCAATCCTATGGCCGGAAGTAGGTGGCATAGGACCACGCCAGCCAGGGACCTTGTAATCATTGTGACCTTCTTTAATGCCTGAGAACTCGCCACCCATGTCCTCCTCCTTGCCGGAGAACCCTTCAGGGAGGCCTTTGAGAGAAGGAGGGATGTTAACAATGACCCAATGAGTCCATGGGACAATAGGCCCTGATGGGTCCTCTGGAGCATCAAGGTCTTGAACTATGAGTGCCAATGACTTCGTTCCATCTGGGACATTATACCATTCTAATGGCGGTGAGATGTCCTTCTTGGCCCCTTGTCCGTCGCCGGTGTACTTCCTCGGCATGCGTCCTTCATGGTCCATTGCAGGAGAGGCAAACTTGAACTTTTCTTGAGCCATGATGATGATTAGTTTGGGCTGTGGAAATTTGTTTCAAGTTTGGTTCTTTTTTAGGGTTTAATAAGATGAGCAGGAGATGTACGTGGCGGTTCATTTGGAGGGTTTGCATGCACGTGGAGGTTTCTCTTGTTGGTGCAGTTCATGTCTTGTGCGTTTGTTGACACGTGTAGTGAATTAGGGTTTTGAGTGAGTCATGGAGAAAAATTCAATCTCCTAAAAAAAATTTCTTTAATTTATTTAAATATAAATATAAATATAAATATAAATGTAAATGAGAAATCCAATTTTCAATGCACGTGTGGCTTCAAGTATAAACCCTCTTCTCTTATATCATATCAAGGTGGGAGTAGTCCAACCACTGCATCAAAAACTCTATTAAAAGCTATGTAATGTCTCTGGGTGACAGGTATTTCAGTTAGGACAATGAGAGCATACTTTAGGGTTTCGTACATACTCAATTAGACCCTAACGTCAGCTACAGGGAAGAGACTAGAGAGATGTCCTACCTATAAAGATTAAAGACCATTGATTTGATGCATATATGAGTCTGATGGCTTGATAAAGTAGACAAGTTGGGAGGACCTGGGAGAACTTTTCTTCCTTGTCTAACATTCTTTTGCTGGCAAGGACAAAGATCAAGTGACCACTCACTCTTGAGCTCCATCTGTTCCCTGTGAAACTTCACTTGTCTAGGACCAGCAAACAGACACCATGACTGCACTTCAAATGTCCCAAAAGTACTCTAGCTAAGTACAACCTACTTGAGTGCTTGACAGTACTTCACATTGCTTGTTTTCTTGTAGATTAATACTAAATACAGAACCACATCTCATCTATATATACTTGTTATTTGAAAGCCCACATGTATACCTCTAAGATACAATTAAACAATGTCACCAAGAAAGGGAGTTGGAAAGAGATCAGGTGGAGGAAGAACCATCAAGCTCTCAACTGAACCTCAAAGCATTGCAGCTAGGCAAAGAAGACACAGGATAAGTGATAGATTCAAGGTCCTCAAGAGCCTTGTGCCAGGTGGAAACAAGATGGACACTGTCTCCATGCTTGAAGAAGCCATTCATTATGTTAAGTTCCTCAAAACC
Organism: Dioscorea cayenensis subsp. rotundata; assembly: GCF_009730915.1. NCBI lineage: Eukaryota > Viridiplantae > Streptophyta > Magnoliopsida > Dioscoreales > Dioscoreaceae > Dioscorea > Dioscorea cayenensis. Next base: position 21,973,330 of record NC_052488.1, read on the forward strand.
CAGATCTCTCTTCATCAAGCAGCTCTCATGCCTCCTCCTCCTCCTTTTCCCTTCTCTTCCAGTGATATTACTATGAATGCTAGCCATCTCTCCACTACCATTGATGCATCACCATTACCACCATCTTCTTCTTCATCATCATCATCATCTTCTTCACTTCTCCCCTATCCTCCATTCATCTCATTCAAAGGAGAAGCAGAGATGCTGTCTTATGTTGGTCTCAACTACTAAATTATATATATATATATATATCTACTTGTTTGGTCTAATTAACCCCTTTTAATGTTGTACATGATTCTTCTATCAAGCAATGTCAACAGATGGCCCACTTTTAGTCAACAAAAGAACGGTTTCTTCTCTCTTAGTCTAGAATGAAGAAACAATTGGCGCCATGCATGGTTTTGCCGCCAGCGAGCCTAACTACCACTTAATTATTCTATCAGCAACATGTTAAAATTAAGAGCAGTACTAAGTTGAACCACTTGTATTTATAAATAGTCAAAAACGACATAATTAATTACTAATTAATCAGTATAACCAAGCTTAAGTAATTAGTGTAACAACATCATGCATGGTTCTTTGTGTGGTAATTAGCCGCACAGCTAAACCCACTGCACGCCCTTGTTTCTCGCTCGTGATCGCGCCAGGAATCCACAAAACCGAAACTGCCCCTGTTTTCCCAAAACCACGGGACTACAATGACCAAGCCAAATTGTCTACTTTTGGCTTTTCGGGTTTCCCACTTATTTATTTATAGAATAATATTCATAAAATTCTAATTCCACACAATTCTTGATTAATAAAATTTCTTAATTTGTCTCGATTTTATCAAATATTCATTTCATGTTTGAATTTAAAATAATAATAAAATGCATGTATTTATGTATTTTTAAAAAAAATTAAAATTAAAATTAATGAACCGAACCACGTGAACCAGTGAACCAGTGAACCGAACCGAACCAACATTCTCCTATAAATAAAACCCTTTCGATTGCACCAAGGTTCCACGAAACCACTAAGAATTACGTCAGCGAAATGGATTCCCCAATGGTCCCCAATAATGGCGCGGCGGCGAGCCTCACCGGAGAGCACGTCGGCGCACTCCCCCGTCCCCCCGTTGCACCCACACCGATATGCTCCACCGAAGCAACCCTCGGCCGTCACCTCGCCCGCCGCCTCGTCCAGGTCGGCGTCTCCGACGTCTTCGCTGTCCCCGGTGACTTCAACCTCACCCTCCTCGACCATCTCATCGCCGAACCTGGCCTCCGCCTTGTCGGATGCTGTAACGAGCTCAACGCCGGCTATGCCGCGGACGGCTACGCCCGATCGCGTGGCGTCGGCGCCTGCGCTGTCACCTTCACCGTCGGCGGGCTGAGCGTTCTCAACGCCATTGCCGGCGCTTACTCCGAGAACCTCCCCGTCATCTGCATCGTTGGTGGTCCAAACTCCAACGACTACGGCACCAACCGGATCCTCCACCACACCATCGGCCTTCCCGATTTCTCCCAGGAGCTCCGCTGCTTCCAGACCATCACCTGCTTTCAGGTATTCATCCAATCTTATACCCTGACCTTCATATGTTCCCGTTCTTGATCTCTGATCTGCTCACCGGCGATGTGTTCTGTGTCTCAGGCGGTGGTGAATAACTTGGATGATGCTCACGAGCTGATCGACACTGCGGTCTCAACTGCGCTGAAGGAGAGCAAGCCGGTGTACATCAGCATCGGTTGCAATTTGCCGGCGATTCCTCACCCTACCTTCAGCCGCGAGCCTGTGCCCTTCTTTCTCGCTCCCAGGTAATCATCTCCTTTGTGCCCTAGTTTTGCTAGTTAGATTCTTCAATTGTTTTCTATTTTAAAGATTTCAATTTGTCTCTGATGACTTCTTCTGTCCTAGGTTTTCGTTGACCCTGAAAATTATGTTTCAATTCTCATAAATCTTTTACTGTTGAATTAATTCCATTTAGTACATTGATCCCCAAGCTTAGATTGTTGGAATGTTTTTGGTATTCAATGTTGATCTACAGAGTGAGCAACCAGATGGGATTAGAGGCAGCAGTGGAGGCGACCGCTGATTTCTTGAACAAAGCCGTGAAGCCAGTCATGATTGGTGGCCCCAAACTCCGAGTGGCCAAAGCCTGTGATGCCTTTGTTGAGCTTGCCGATGTCTGTGGCTATGCAATGGCCGTGATGCCATCGGCCAAAGGGCTTGTACCGGAGCATCACCCAAGGTTCATTGGCACTTACTGGGGTGCCATCAGCACTGCCTTTTGTGCTGAGATTGTTGAGTCAGCTGATGCTTATATCTTTGCTGGTCCTATCTTCAATGACTATAGCTCTGTTGGATACTCTCTGCTTCTCAAGAAGGAGAAGGCTATTATTGTTCAGCCTGAACGTGTTGTTGTCGCTAATGGCCCTGCATTTGGATGTGTTTTGATGAAGGATTTCCTCCGAGCTCTTGGCAAGAGAATCAAGAGGAATACCACTGCATTTGAGAATTACAAGAGAATCTTTGTCCCTGAAGGTATTCCTCTTGAATGCAAACCCAAGGAGGCATTGAGGGTCAATGTTCTCTTCAAGCACATTCAAAACATGCTGTCTGGAGATACCGCTGTCATTGCCGAGACTGGTGATTCTTGGTTCAATTGCCAGAAGTTGAAGCTACCTGAGGGTTGTGGGTGAGAGAGCTTTGTCTTTCACACTGACTTAATCCAATGTTTTCTTCAAATTGTTGACTAACAATAAATATTATATGAATGGTGTGTTTTGCAGCTATGAGTTCCAAATGCAGTATGGATCCATTGGATGGTCTGTTGGAGCTACTCTTGGATATGCCCAAGCTGCAAAGAATAAGCGTGTTATTGCCTGCATTGGTGATGGAAGCTTTCAGGTGATTTGGGATAGAAAAAATTATCACTTTGTAAAGTTTGATCAACCCTGCATTCTAATCTCATTATGGAATTCACAGGTAACAGCGCAGGATGTGTCAACAATGTTGAGGTGCGAACAGAACACAATAATCTTTCTCATAAACAACGGTGGTTACACAATTGAGGTGGAGATCCATGATGGACCTTACAATGTTATCAAGAACTGGAATTACACAGGTCTGATGAATGCCATCCACAACGGAGAGGGCAAATGCTGGACAGCCAAGGTTTGTTTCTTCACAAATTGTTGGTTATCCATGATGAACAACTAAATGCATATTTTTAAAAAAGCCAAACATGTTACAATACTACAGGTCACATGTGAGGAGGAGCTGAAGGAGGCAATTGGGATGGCAACTGGGGAAAAGAAAGATTGTCTATGTTTCATTGAAGTTATAGTGCACAAAGATGATACAAGCAAAGAGTTACTAGAATGGGGCTCCAGGGTTTCTGCTGCTAATAGCAGGCCACCTAATCCTCAGTAAAATGTTTTACTTGGAAGTCTTGTGTATTGATTTCAAAGCCTGGTTTATATGAGTTTGTTTTGGTATTATTATCCCTTGTAATCACCTTTATGATTTTCATGTCTCTAAAACTAGTTAGAGAACTTCTTTAAGTAAATGAACATGTAGTTCATACATTGAATAAAGACTAGTCAACTTTATATGTTAAACATCAAATTCATGTGCAATTGGGCGTTTCTGGTGTTCATGAATACATACAAAAGGTTTTACGTGGTGGAGTTGTTTACCGGATACCACGTGTCGAGATGGGAACCAAAGATGGTCACATGAGCTCCTCCTTTTGCTGACTTTGGTCTCTGCTCACAGCTTCTGGGTTCTGGGTTCTAATGATAATGCACACAAGTTGTGGACTAAACGGTTCACAGTTTTCAATAAATTAGTGATTTATTTATTTTTTTTTAAAATTATAAATTAATTCTACCAAAATATCCCCTGATCCATTCTATGTAGTGTAAATATATGTATTTTGTTAGGCGGCAATTATTTGATATAAACTCAAGGTTTGCATGTAAGTTTTATTTATGTGTGCGAGTTACTTGTTATTAATATATCATGTTAAACTTTTTCACTAATATATTGTTGGAGGAGGTTTTTGTTTCTTCGATTCTTCATCATGCTAAGATATTAGCAAAAAGTTTAAAATATGTTCCCATATATTTGTGAAGATATATGTGAGAATATCAATTTTATATGGTTTATTAGCAAATATCTACTTCTCACAAGTGTATACAAAAATATTTTGAATAAACATGTGTCTATTTAAATTATGATCATTACTTTGTCCAGTCATACAAAATAAAGTTTGTACTTTAAAAAAAAATTGGATAAATCACTTATGCTAAAATTGTATTTGTATTTCTCAAATCTTTTTAAAATATCTTAATTCATAATATATATATATATATATATATATTTGACAATGTGATCACTTCACATGTATATTTTAACTTTTTAATTATTTTTTGACAAAAATTCAATTTTTGACCTATTCATATAAGAATTTAAAACACTATTATTTATTTATTGAACATTAGTGGATACACTTTATATATCCAAATTTTATTAGGTAACTTTTCATATATAGATTAATAATTGTTATACACTAATGCCAAAGCCAATTAGCATCAACGCTTTTTTTTATCATGTATAGCAATTGAAAATATATGGTTGCATTTTTTTTCATAATAGATAGTCAAAATACAAATTTTATAAAAATATATGTAAAATTTATATTAATAAATACTACTAGGATCACCAAGGTCTATAGGAGTCTTTTTATATTTTTTTTATATTTTTATATTATTTTTATTATTGTGGTAATATTTTATTGTCACCCATCTATTCTTAATAGCTTCATTGTGTTTTTTTCCGCTCCTCTCCCTATCTTGCACTTTATGCTCTGTATCTTTTATTTTAATGTGCGTAGTTTATATTTTTTTTATAATTTTTTTAAAAAAAATACATATACAAGCCAATGCCATTTGTTAAAATAATAAAAATAATAATAATAACTCCAACTCCTAAATGCTTTATTTCACAAAACATAAGGGAAGGAATTGTGAAAGGCCAGAAAAATAAATAAATAATATTATTAAGTTGTATGTGAAAACCAAAGAGACAAAGTTTGAGAAAACAGGTCACATTTGCATTAGTGTCTGAAGATCTAGAATGGAATCCTATGACAACAACAATAGATTTTTTCTATTTCTTTTTCTATCATTTCTTTTCAAGAGAAACCCTCTAATTAGGCACATAAACAATGTCTGATGGAAGTTTCAGTCAATAGGTATTGGGTCTCTTATGCGGGGCATTTCTTTCAGAGAAGATCCGAAATCAAACCTTATGTCCCTACAGGGTGAAGCATATATAGTCGATTAAGTTTTTACTCCCCACACGTCGCATCTTTTGGGATTTTTGGTGCTTTGTCACCTTTAAAAATGTTCCGGTGAATTCATTGTGTTTGCTGGAGCATTTAAAAGGATGATAGAGAAGTATTTCCTTTATTCCAGAGACCAATCAAACATAAAGTTTATTTATTTATTTTAAACTTTAGTTGCCACTAGAAGAACAAAAGGAAAGAAAGGTCTCTTCATAATAATATTGGACCACAAAAATCTCTATTGTATTTTTGTTGAATTTTCACTCTGAAACTAAGACCCTTTTGTGATGCTGATTGAGTATTTTTTGAGATTGGAAAAATCAGTTAACCATTTTTAAAAAGTCACCAATTTTTGTTTCACTGGGTACTGATGTGGGTTTTTGATTATGGCTGTGAGTTTGTTATCCAAATCTAGTGTCATCGGATAAAAATACACAAATTTAATGATTAATTTTTTATATATGCACATTTCCTTTATATATATATTAGTATTTGTCATTTCATAAAATACATGTATATATATATATAAATATTTCTAAAATAATATTCATTTTTGGCACTTGAATCTAAATAAAAATATCGTTTTATGCTTTGAATTATTTTTGTAACTTTTTAAATATATATATATATATATTTATCAATAAAAATGTCAAGCTTGACAGACAATTGATAATTTGTTTCAAAAAAAAAAAATTTGATAATTTGTTTCTATAAATTAAAAAAACTAAAATGAATATGCTTTCTTAGTCTAAAAACAAAATTTCTAATTTTTCAATAACAAAATAAGGATTTTCACCATAAATGACTTGAATATAGGTGATCACCATAAAACAGGAACACAAAACGAAACCGAAATTTTTTCTTTCTAACAGAATAGTTACCATAAAACCATACTCAATACCTTAGATTGCAAACTGATTAAATGCCAACTACTTGCGCGGGGCTTCTCCTTCGAGATACCGGTGGAAAGGGAAAAGCTGAAATTACAGAGGCTGCGCCGGTGGAGACAACTTCGGAGACAGCTTCGGAAATGGAAAAACTGAAAACGCGAGTTGAGAAAAAACTCAGTAAACGGCTCCAGCAAATTTCTCTCTTGGGGTTACCATACGGAAAACCCCCTCACTTCCTCTCATACCGCCGAAATGGCTGCAGTCACGACTCCCCATGCAAGGGCATTTTTGTCCATAAAATTTAAAAATCACTCCATTGACATCCGTTACATGCTTTGGGGATTGAAAAACATGGAATTAAAAAAGAAGGGGTTTTTGGAGAGCGCAAAACTAACGGGGTGTTTTTGGCAATATGGCAAATTTAGGGGGTGTTTTTAGCAATTTCCACTACAATATATATATCATAAAAACCATTGCAATAAACGACAAAAAAAAGTCTATTCCGAGAAAATAACGATCCATTCCTCACTCATGTGAAAGCAAGACTTTTTCAAAAGGGCTCAGCTTCAACTAGTTCAGAACTTCATAGTGTTCAAAGATTATTGAGTTTAGTCTCATGTTTTGAGAAAAAATTTTTTTGTTTGAATTACTATATTGTTTTAAAATAATTATATTGTGACATTAAAAATAATACATAAATTACTGTAATTATTATATGTTTATAAAATTCCTACCAAGAATAACAAAATTGAAAATCTTGTTATCAGCAATTGCATTTTCAACAGTTGAGAAAAAAATTGCTGATTTAGTATTTACATAAACAAACACAAATAAAAACCACCAATTTTTAACTTCATTATCATTCTAATATAAAAGAAACCATAAATTTTACAATGAACTTTGATAACTAACTGGCAACTTGTGTAACTGTTTAACCAATCACCATCACTCAGATACAATTACAGAGAACTTCTTCTAAATCATCAAAGTAATAAACAAAAACTTTATACCTCCATAATTACTTCAATTCCTAGATCCTTCAAGTGATATACTCTACACTAATTTAGTTACATTCATAGTCTAATCTCTCACATATATCTCTGCAATATTATTCTCTGCTCATACTGAATTCATCGATGAAAAGCCGAAGACTAAAATGATATGTTTGTATATTGTGACTGCATTAGCCTTTGCCTTTTTCCAGACACAACATCAGATGAAGCAATTCTAGCTAAGACTTCTTTAATTGAATCCTTGAGAGAATTCATACACACATTCCCCTGACTATCCTTCTTGCACAATACGAAAACATTTCGTACTCGGCCTCCTAACGATATCATGTCGGCCTTTACTGCTCTCACTCTCAATCCCTGGAATGCTTGCATTAAATCTGCGAGCAAATCCGGTCTGTCATCGCAACATATTGAAGCTTTAATGTACATTATCGGTTTGTCGTCACCTTTGGATTCTACAATCACTTCATTTGTTTCAGAAGGAATTGTTTGCAATTTGGCAATATCCATTGCTTTTCTCTTCAGATCTTTCACTTGTTCAATCACTTTACCAAGCAGAGATGCTTTGTCCATCTGTATCAATTAATCCAATCAAAAACAGTAAGTTGATCATGAACCAAATCTGCATCTGATTATTCATCCTACTCTTTAAGAATTTTTTTTTTTTCACTTTTTAGCATTCAAAGTGGAGGAACATTGAGAAATCTGAATCATAAATCACAAAACACTGAAAACCAACACATGTAGTAGTAGTAGTAGTAGTAATTAATGCATGTTGGCCACTTGTTAATAATATCAATCTCTGTTCACTAATTAATTTAATTAAACAATGAATTATAAAAAAAACTACTGTTGATGATGATGATGATTATTATCATTATTATTCTTGTTTTTAATTAATTAATCATACTGTTTGCATTTTGGGATGTTCTTTCTGATCCAGAATTGACAAATCACAACAAATGTAATGCAACTTGACAAGTTGCAATTTTGCAACAGTAAAACAAATACATCCAACTCTCAATCTGTTACTGAATAACTAATCAAACAAAGAAAGAAAGAAAAAAAACTGAGATTTTGAGACCAAGAATAGAAAACAAAAGTGTGAAAAGATGAAAGAAAAGACCTTGTTAGAATCAGGAATCATGCGGCGAAGAGTAGAGAGACGAGCATTGATCCTTTCACGCCTTCTCTTCTCAGCCTGACTATGAATCCTCAAAGCACTAGCAGTTCCATCCTCCTCTTCATAGACCTCTTCAAAGCAAGGATGAAGAGAAGAACCATGGGGATGAACAAGAGAAGGTAAACCACTAGTAGTACTAGTAGTAGTAAAGCCATCATCATCATCTGGTGGCATCATCATCATCCCAAAACTAGCAAACAAGCACTTGCTAGTCATAAAAGTCATAAAGAAGAAGAAGAAGAAGAGATAAGAAGAAGAAGAAGCAACTACCTTTCAACTTGTTTCATGCTTTCCTCCTTGTAAAAACAAGAAAACATTGTTGTTGTAGTTGTAGTTGTAGTTGTTGTTGTTGTTGTTGTTATTCACTTATTTGTGGTGGTGTTGTATTTGATGTGAAATGGACAGCAGCAACCAATGACTGGGAGGGATGGTATCCTTTTCCACCTTCCTAGTCAGCATTTGTACCAATCATCATCAACCTTGAAGTCTTGAACTATATATATATATATATATATATAACTTCACACACATACATTAATATATATATATATACATACATATATATTTATATGTATAACACTATAACTTGAATGGAGTTGCTTTTTTTTGTTTTTGTTTTTTGGGAGAACAAAATGAGGGGACAAAATTGTCAAAATGGCAGGAAGAATAGCAGGAATGGGCAGTGGTTACTTTTGACCTATAACAGAAAAATAAAGTTCATGGAAACTAGTGTTCAAACTTGAAACTGTTTGTTTTGAGCAGTGAAAAGATTGCATGATTTTTTCACAAGTTCGTCTTGAAAAAGTGAGAGATTAGTTACAGAGGTTTTCAAGTCTTGTGTGTAGATAGATATATATATGTGTATATATATATATGTATGTTTACAAGGACAAGCATAGAATAAATACCATTAAAAAAGGTAGTCTCCCAATGTTTGTTTGGTAGTGAGATAAAGAGGGACCATGCAATCTTAATATTGTTGAGCTGAGATCCCACTGGTACTACTCATCATGGGACCTTCCCCCATTTAACTCACTGGTCCACCATTCTTTAGCTTCTTCTTTCCTCCTTGTCTTCTTCTTCTCAACAGCAAACCACAACCCATATTCTCTCAATTTCTCTCTCTCTTACTTCCCCCCCTTAATAATTTGATTTTTAGATAAGATTTGATAGGTGTTGAGTTGTGGGTCCATTCACACATGTATTTTTGGGTTGAGGTTTGAAGCTATATTTTGATTAAATCCATCAGACAAATGTGGGAAATGCATAATTAATTCGGCAATATATATATATATATATAAAAGAAAAACAGCTCCAATTTTATTGATATGTCAATTGTATGTACAATTTGGCACTGCTCTCTGATTGAGAAATATTTACAAAGTTGTTGCAGCAAACTGAAAAAGGAGCAAAACAAAACTGATAAACAAAGAAACAAGACTGTCGCTGCCGAAGAACAGTGCCGTGTGCTGATGGTGGCCGTATATACTGAAATGTGTATTATATAGCTCAAACATTTACACCAGCAGTTGAGTTCATAGCATCATGTTAACTTCCGAGAGGTCATCCATAGGAATCTCGAGTCCCATGAAATCGTGGTCTTGTAACGCATCATCGTCGTCGATGTTCAGCCACGAACCGATGTCCTGTCCTTGGCCTCCAAAATCACCAACATCTAACTCAGGTAACTGCAAATTGCATAAATCCTGCACTCCAGCAGAGTCCGCCGGTAAAGACAGATCCTCCTTCACCGCCGCCGTTCCCTTTAATTTGGGGCCTGTCTCAGATGGGTCGGCAGTCCTACTCAGAAGACCGTTAACGGAGGCTGATAATTGTGTTAGCTTCTGCTTGGGCTTCGTTTTGTTCTTCCGTTCACCCTTGACGTTCGATAAGGACGGCCGACCAATTTTGACAGTGCTCACTCTAGATGCATTATCTTTGTTCTGGCCCCTACCATCTCTGTCCCTTCCACTCCTCTTCCCTTTTGTACCACTTAAGAGTGAACTTCCAAGGCCTGAAGGCGGTCTTAATGCAGCCCCAGCACTCCCAACAACATCATCAAGCAGTAATTCCCTCCTCTTCACCTTATTTAACCATGGCTCTTCTCTACCATTTGGTTGTTCTGACGACTGGCTAACAGGTCGGAAAGAGTTAGAGTATTTCTCATGTGTATCCAATCTTTGGCCCACTTGAGAGGCAAGACCCGGGCTGAGATCTGCAGAAGATATCGCGACAATAATTCAGTCAAAACAAATCCTCACAAACACAGGTTCAGATTGTGCACATGCACAATAGGAATCAGTGATGCTCAGTGAAAATTATATTACCTGATATAGTGTTTTCAGAATGTTGGGAGGATGTGAGTTTCTTGGAGGCTTCACCATCTACTGCCATGTCCATGCCCTCTTTGACAATGCTGCAAGAAGATATGGATAGGAATATGTCCTTGCAAGCAGGTTCATTGAAGCAACTAGTCCCAGTCTTCTCAAATCTCTGGCATTTTGCGAGTGTCCGCTTAACAAAGGCGAGAGTGGCATGCTTCATATTTTTGTTCATGCTTTTATTACCAGTTGCGTTAGGACCCCAACAAGCCTGGAAGGTGATACAAAAATCAACCAATTAATGATCAATGGTAGACTACTTTTGATTATCTCAGACACAGAGCACCTCTGAATGCAGAGAATTATTTGCTTCCAAATTTTGCTTTGAAGTATTGAGAATGCATATGGTATAAATTCTTCAGCTATTAAATGCAGAAAAACAAGTTCGTACTATAGTATTTTAGCATACCATGTATTTGTTGTAAGCCAATCCTACAAGCATGTCCATTGCAGTACACTCGAGTTTTCTACAGAAAATAAGAAAAAGGAAAATGCAGTTAGAATAGATATCAACGAATGTCAGGATAGTACATATGCTGCTTCTAAAAAGATGCAACACTAAATTATCACCTATCTTGATCTTCCCTCGCCTCTTTCACTGTCTTCTCTAGCTTCAGAAGCAAGCCTTTTATCTTCTTAACCTATTGGAACAAAATATGAAAATTTTATTAGATTTTCTGGGATCATATACACACCATAAATTGCTACATAATACGAGATGGACTGAGGGTGATAGAACAGAAATCTTGGACTTAGAATTGATAGAAAATAAAAAAGACAAATAAAATGCACCTGCTCAAGCAGCTTCTCCTCCAAGTTATTGATACCGTCTGCAATATCTTCCTCCTCACTTTGTGTTAGGTCAGGCTATCAGTTTTTTTATTAAAAAAAACATACAGTAAATAGATCAGTAGCTCGAATACATAACTTGAAAATAAGAAGTTCAGTGTTCATGATAATTTTGAAACTTAATATTTAAGAAAATGTTGGACGAACAATAATATCTAATACAGGAAGCCAACAATACAGACTGAACCATGGCCTGATGACTGTTATTGTATCTAAGCAGCAAAATCACATGGATAGTGCAACAAGATCAAATGCCCAATACTGCACTCAGAAGCTGCATTGCGTATAAATCATAAAGAATTTCAAAAATTAAGAGGTCCCATGAAATAAAAGGTATTAAGGAAGAATAAATACAAAAAAATAAGGCGAAGCTATCTCAAGATCTTGAGTTCCATGGTGTTGGCAACTCACAAATGTGGCTAGAACTAGTAATATAGTTGCATTTACAAGCTTTGATCTCGAGTTAAAATTTCCAAGGGGATCAGCCAAAAATATGATATAAAAATCGTGCATATATCAAAGCAGTTTTTTGAGCTACAACAAAGACCAAATGATTCTTCTGATGGAAAGTCCTATACTGTATTTTGGAGGGGGAAAAAGGAGCAAAAGATGATTTACTAAAGCAACTCCGACCTTGAAGATGATCACCCTCCCATGTCGTGTTGTAGCCTTAACTTTCAGTGAACACCAAAAAGTGGATGATTTAAACATGATGATTATGGTTTATCTTTCCCAGAAAAAATAAAATGGTAAGCTTGTATGCTATTCAGCACCTAGATAAAAATCAGAAACTCATGATTATACAACTAACTTGAACAAAGAAATGAAGACAAGATAACACAACTTCTTGCAGTCAGAAAGCATACTTCCGATAAAAAAGCAGATCATAGCAAGAAGTTTTGAAAATGAGAACATACCACAGGTTCAGGGTGAAGACCAATTTCACTAAGCTCGAGAAGAATTCGATCATTGATACTCATCTGGTTATACTCAAAATCAGTGCAAGATGTCATTAAATGGTTTGGAAAGAATTCATCCAAAGAATTCCCATGTCTCGGTGTGGCTCCTGTGTTTCCCTCTAGCAAGCCATTATTGCTTCCAAAGTTGTTCTCCAGCAGTTCATCATGACATTTCCAACTATGAATCTTGGTACCATTTTGAGTTCCGTCAGTGGTTTGGAAGTTACCAGGGAAATGAAAACCATTTGGGTTTAACTGGGTATCAACGTCATGTTTAACTCCATAGGCATCCTCATACGAGTATTCTTCACCCTTACTGGAGCCATAGTAAAACTTTTCAACCTCTTCTTCCTCAATTATAGCTGAAAGAAGAGCTTGGCAAATAGAAATTGCACTTTGGGTGCCAGTGCCTCTTGCTAACTGTTCTAGTAAAGGTTCATCCTGCTTTATGTGGCTGGTGATTTGTTTTTGACTCTCACATGAAGTTAAACCGGTACCATTTGAGACATGATCAGCATCTCTATTCCCAGGGGCTGGAGTGGGTGGCCGAGAAACATAACCAAGATCGTCCTGCATAAGAGAAGAGTGACAATTTAAACTACGCACAGGAGAAACAACAAAATAAGAAATAATTACCAAGAAGGCCTTGGGAACTAATCTCATTTAATAGCAAATTATTATAGAATCATTTAACACATTACATTTTTCATATATGCAACATAAGTATGACAAACATAAATGGCACAAAAGGAAGAGTATTACACACAACAAATACAGTTATCTGGAAAGAGAAAATTCAACTTCACAATTGTCCATGTTTAACAGGAAAGACTAAATAGTGAGAGACAAATACCTTCAGATTTTGGACCCCTGCATCCGCACACGTATTAGCACAACTTTCATCCATGAGGTGCATCTGTTGATACAAAATAAATAAATAAACGACTGAAAAAGAAATTGTCTGTAAACAGAAATGCTTGTTATAACTTGGTAAAAGGCATATAATCTCATTATTACCTGCTGGTTCAGATATGTTATATCCTCTGCAGAAAGGAAACGGAATATGGGCTCAATCTGCTTCCAAAATGAGTTGGGACAGGCCCGCACTGCACACCAGATGAGATGTTATTTATTTAAGCACCAGCCAACTATTTCACAAAATGATAAACACATAAAACAACAGAAGTTTGTGATCTTACTGGTATTCACAGCAGCATTCGCTGCAGCTAAGAGCTCTTCATGGTCATCATCTGATTCTCCTGGACAGGTAATACACACTTATAAAATTGTGAGAATACGAGAAAAATGATGCTACCAAGTCTAATGGAAAAAATTCATGTACAATATATGATTAAGATACCAGCAGAGTCTAGGCACACATTATTCACTGAATGCCTGGGGCGTGTATAACCTCTCCGCTCAGACAATTTCTTCGAAGGTGGCCGACCTGGTTTACTAAGGGAAAGGAAGAAATCAAATAAGCCAAAGTTTAAAAAAATCATCAAGTTAAGTTTGACACATTAATCACCTTTCAATTTTCTCAGAACCAGCCCTCGCACTTCTCATCTGCTTTATGGTGGATGTGTTGTCCAACTTCTCAAATGTAGCATGCATGATAGAAGTTGTTGTCGCATAACCTCGTCCAATCCTTCCTTGCCTGCGAACACCATCTCCAGTATCTTCTTCAGCAGCCACCTTGTTCTTTCTCGACGGCAAAATCAAAGTTGTAACTTTCTGTATTGATTGTACAGATTTCTCCTCTATCTCACTACATTTCTTAGTCTTATCCCTTGACTTGCTTTCAGCAACTCCAGGATCCTTATTTTCCAATAAACTAGCTGGTAGAGTTTGATCAGCTTTTAATTTAATTTGACTATTGGAGGACAAGTGCCTTGCGGGCCCTAACCCATCTGTATTAATGGATGCAGTTTCTACTGTTTCAGGTAGTGTGAATTCATCATGGCTTGAGGTAAGGGGGGATAAATTTGATCTTCGAGCAACACGAGATATCTTCTGAGGCCTTTGTCCAACCAACTGTGCTACAGGGGATGATGCCAATTGAGATGATGAACATTTGCGATTAATAGCCCTGTTAAAACCATTGACCCTATTTGTGGTCTGAGAATGATCCCAATCGTCAGTATTTGCTGGAATTCGATGAGTGTTAGGGGATGCCCTTGCAAGAGAACCTGGGTTTGATCTTGGTGCTCGAACAGATGCATTTAACTTTGTTAGTGGAGCAGGACTACCAGCCAGGTTCTCTTCACGACCATTTTGCCTATAATGATTAATATTATGCGATATTCCTTACGAATTTTAAGAAAAAATTGAAAAAAGAAGACAATATCTCTAGCAGGAAAAGAAAATAGACTTGGATGACGTTTTAAAACAAATTACAAATAACTTTTTAGTGAATAAAAGTAAACCCCAAAAAAACTTTTTATAAACTGCAGTTCAACATTAAGTTCTTACTTGTTCACAGCTTTAAGCGTGGAACCTTCCTTATCTAACCCCAGCGCACGATCTCTTCTGTCATTAGAAAGTGAGCTGCTGTCTTGATCATTTCTTGGTGAAGGTCGCATGCCAAGACTGTTTTGTGGAGAAGCTAAATCTGATTTTCCAGGGCCAATAGTTCCATTAACAGGTCCAGACCTGCAGCTAAACATATTTAGCAAAAGAGACTAATTGTCTAGCAGAAAGAACTGAAGAAGGCAATTGGTCAGGTTAGACTCATTAAAACTGATATAGTTCATTAAAACAAGACTATTTGACTCCCAGAAATTCAAAAACAAACAATCACCAGCCACTGATATTTCTGAGTAAAGGACTCAATATATACACAAATATTCCATACCTTGTCACAGTATCAGAGATCTCCTTATGATTTTCAATAGTCAATTTTGATATGGGATAATTATTTAAAATAATACCAAAAGAATCTGATGGTCAGCTGGCTAACAGAAATGTCCATCCATGTTCAGTTCACAATGGTATAGGTGCTGAAATCGAACACAAATACAACCTGATCCTTGTTAATAGAAAAATAACATACAGGTACACTAGCAGGACCACCAGTCCATTTAATCCTAGTTACTTGGATTTGTCATTTATATCACTCATAACAATCTACCACTTACTCTTGAAGTTACAAACACACTTCAATTTCATAAGGGGATCAAGCTGAACCAATAGTTTGTCAGAATATTAGAGTATCACACCTGAAGCCATGGGTGTTGCTTAATCTTGGTCGAGCATCATTGCCAAGTTTTTGTTGGGTCCCTCGTTTGGGTTCCCGATCACTATCAAGTGGCCGAGTAATGACAGCACTTGCAGAAACATCTGATTTGATCACAGAGCGCTTCTTCTTCAGCTTTGGTTTTTCCCATCCATCTACACTAGATGTTAGAGCTCGAACCTTTTCTTCTGATGGTGTAGAGCCACCATTTACAAGTTTGTATATCTCTTTATCCTTATCAGAAAGTCCAGATGATCTGGCTATGCCATTAGCCCGTGCATCCATCTGAAACACATAAGATCGCATTAAGTTAATATTAAATTATCACAAACATGTGCCATCTAGAATGGCATAAGTGAAAGAATATGACGCATTGTGATTAAGGATCAGGGATATGCACTCATTACAATATCCACACCATCATGGTCCTTGTTATATTATTTGGTTAACAGATAACCTTACCAATCAAAGCCACTATATTAACAAAACAAAAATGCACCATACTCCCCTGATAAGATGTAGTGTCTAAACAATATTAAGTGAGAAAACATCAATGACAGCAATTAGGTCAAATGGATAGGACTTACAGTCACCAAAATTTGAAACCACAAAATGAAGATGTAGGAAAAGAATAAACCACAAATTAAAAGTATTGGCTCTGAAAACCCACCCTCCCTTCCATCATAGATGTTCGGACTCTCCTGTTTGCTACAGTAGCCTTTGCTCTTTCTTCCATTTTCTGAGGCCCAAGTTCTAGGCTATTAACATTCATATGAGTCTGCGGCCCTACCTTGGGCACGTTTGCTCCCGGAAACAATGCATTTGACCGATCACTTGATGAAATATCACCTCGAGGACGTTTTTTTGACAGATTGGGACAATATTCCTCGAGCTTAGAAAGAGCCTCAGTGAATGCTTTTGCTCTTTCCCTATCAAAATTTGTTGAGTACCAAAGATAAGTTGATGTGCAAAAGAGCTGCCCCATGCTTAACAAAATTAAAGAAATAACCATCTAAGAGGCATCAGAGAATCCAACAAATAAAAGCAGATGAAATGGAAATTGATATGATAAATGGTCAAAAATCCAGAATGCAGAACAGAACTCTAAACCAAGAAAAAGACAATTCATATAAGATAGAGTGGTGCATTACAAAACAGATGAGAAATACCTTGCTTTGATAGAACCCTCACTGAGATTGGCCCTCATGCGTTTGAGTTCCTCCGAGGAAGAAGGAGGTAAAGGCTTTGTGTTTATAGTAGGAGGCACAGGATCCTCAGGTGAGAGGCCCAGAATAGAACTTAAACCTTTTTTTACTTCTAGTGTTCTAAGGAATCGTTGGTCCAGAACTACTGTTCTCAAATCTGAAAAAAGCGATTGAAACATATTGCTCATATCACCTTGGGATAATGTGGAACTAGACCTGGACATGCTTGGCAATAGAGATGGCAGACGATTCCCAGAGCCCTCGCAAAAGCTTCCTGTTCTTTCCAGTGAAATATTTCCATAAGAACCACGCTGCCCATTCAGGTACATGGGTCCATCAGGGCTAGACAAGTCAAATTTGCTACTAGCTGCCATTGTCTTACTATCTTTAATATCTCCAAGTTAGTAATGTATTTAACAAAGGACTACATAATAGATGCAAAACAGCAGCTTTAAACATCTGATTAAGGAGCTCACAAGATATCTCTGGATGAACGTGATACCAGCAACACCTGCAAGAATTTTACCAAATCCGTTGTGACAACAAGAAGAGAAGGATGAGCAAACCAAAGTTGGAAATTATTACTTTCAGAATGCAAACCTCAATATAATACAAAATATGTCCCTACAAAGCTACATTTCACACCAAAGTTTTCCATGGTTGAAAAAAAAAATGCAGTTTCTGATTATTACAATTAATACAAGTGACCAGAGAGAAGGGAAATCAAAAAGAAAAATGGCCTTAAAATTTAAAAAGAAACAACCCTCTCAAATATAACTAGCCGAAAACAGTAAAAGAAAACAAAGCACAAAGAACACCCCGATAAAAGATGGTTATTTGAATTTTCAGAATTTTAGAAATTCATATATTAACCAAGAGGTCAAAAACACAAAAGACAAAGATGCAGATTCTAAAAACTACCTCATCAAGAAGCTCAGATACAACAAAATTCTATTACAATTCAACACGGAATCAAGCACCACAACAATTCACCAATCAAACATCATTGTTCTCCTTTCACAAATCACTGAACACATGCTAAAAAATTCCAAAGCTTGCTAATTCACCAAAATCACAGGACATTCCAGACTCAAAAATCAAGTAGGAAAAAAAGACTAATAAAAATAAAAAATCAAAAAGCAGCTTCGTCACTTCCAACTAAAATCAATGAAGAAATACAGATTCAACACGTGGTAGTAATCACATTCAATCATCATCTTAACAGCCAATCAGAGGCAAACTGAAACAAGAATCAGAACCCCCAGAACTAACAAATAAGCTTAAATTCACATTCAAAGCACACACACACACACAAAAAAAACACGAAGCTTTCAACAAACCCTAGTGGATGACAGATCAAAGCACAAAAATTACCCAGAAACGGAATAACCACTGTCCCCAACCAAGACTACCGTAATTTGATCGATCGAACTAGAGATTCCAACTGATTACTATTGAAGCAGAGATCAAACACAAGATCGTACACCAGCAGCAGCGAGGATCAAAGGCAAGAGCTCACCCAGAAACTAGAGCGATCGAAGAGCTAGGGTTTTGATAGGAAAAAAAAAAGGTTTTTTTTTTTCTTTATTTCAGATTAGGGATTTCTAATTTGAGAGTATGTAGTAGCTAGAGCAGATCGAAGAGGAGTAATTTGGGAAAATGGGAAATTTTAGGGCTGAGAAAAGCGAGTAAAATGAAACACGATTTTGGGGATATTAAGACAAAGAGTAAGAAGGTATTTTAGTGAATAAAAGCTCAAAGAGGCGTCACTGGAAAACTAAAATGTGCATGTGAGGGCATTTTGGGCAAAAAGATGTTTACGAAATAGTACTTTTTAGTGAGAAAAAAATACAACGCTTTTTAAGCCATTTTTATGTATACAACCAGTTGACTTATTTTAACCTGAGATAATTTTTTTAATACAAAAATTGCAATAAAAATTGCTTTGAAACTAATTGCATATATTTGTAACAGGACTTATCAGAAGGAGTACTCACATTCACAGTTTCTCATGACCAATTCAAATACTGAAAAAGTGATAATTCAACAAGACTGACACTTGGGAATGAACAAATGGAAGTCTGGGAAAACCAATTACATGAAGATAATTAACAAGACAACAAACCAAATGACATTAAATTGGCTACACAGATATATAATGACAATGTTCCAATCCCAGACACATCTTCAGGGGAAACTGTGAAGAATATTGAGTCACGGAGTAGAATATGCGGCCGATAGTTCGTCTTTCTTTTCAGTGTCGGGTTTCTCTTCTTCGGTCTTGGTAGTGTCGGGTTTCTCTTCTTCGGTCTTAGCAGCAGGTGCCTCTCCGGTTTCCTTGTCGCTTTTAGTTTCACTGACATTCAGTTTCTCTAATAATCCTGCTGCTGAAGTGGCTTCTTCACTATCTTTTTCTTCTTTGTTCTCCAAAGATTCAACAATAGTTTCAACCATCTCCATGAATTTCTTGCAATCTAAACCAAGATACAGAGGTAAGAAAGTCATAACACAAAATAAAAATAAAAAATAAACCAGCAAGAATTAAGCAGGGAAATTCTGCAAAAATTTGTCCCAAGTTGATTTTGTTAAAAGATCAGAGCAGAAGATACACTAGATGACGCGAATGGGAGTTCATCAACATAAAATATAAAATCAAATTAAACACGCTTTCATTAAAAGTCTCAGATCGTATAAGGACCATATCTTTATACAGATTTGATGTATGCACAATTTCAAGAAATAACAGACAGACATAAAAGTAAAATAAAGCTCATAATTACAAAGACAGTGGTGTTAGTACTACGGAAAATCAACTAAATAACAGTCCTGCAACAATGAAGTCTCAAAGCAATAACCAAACTTTCTTGCGCTAAATAGCGTACATGGGCACAAACTCTGATGGATCAGCCATACCGTACCAATTGACTTTATATGACTTCCTCAAATTTACTCATACCCTTACTACTTTTCATAGCGCCTCTAATTCATAGGACCTATCAACCAAACATATTAAATTAACACATCTATATATATGCACCACGTATAAACTAGACAAGCTTAGCTTAGCTTGCCACGCATGCATTTTCTATCTACCAATAAATTATGGGACATTTGCATGCATACCCCCAGAAAACCATACAATTGTGTGTATACTCTGAGAAAGACCTAATTGTGTTATACCCCAAAAAATAACAAAATTTGTGTGTATACCCATACTACTGAAATTGAAAAATAAAATATGAAAGACAAAGAATGTCCTCATTGTCAATCTCTCCTCCCTTCTTCCTCTCTTCCCTCTCACTCCCTCTTCTCTCCACTTTCCCTGCTCTCCCCTCTATCTTAATCACTCATCTCTTTCATGTGTGGGAGATCAAAGGAGAGAATAGGGGTAGTCCACCCATCTCCATTCTCTCTCATACACCAAGTGTTTGGCCACTAAACAGAGAAAATAAAGACAGAAAAGGAAGATAGGAAGATGGATTAATAAAGAGCAGAAGTTGAAAATGATAAAGAGAAGAGATAGAAGAAATGGCCAAACATGCCTTTTTACAAAAACATTATTTTCATGCTGGCTGCAGGGATACAAATGTAGATTTTGGTGTTTCCCAATTATGATTTTTCCAAGTGTATGCACGCAATTGCATATTTTTCAATGGGTATATATAAATTTTCCAATAAATTATAAATACTAATCTTGAAAGAAGAGAACAAGAGCTTACTTTTAAAAGTGACTATTATTTTTCTCCACAAGATAGATAAATTAATACGGCTCTTTTTTTTTTCTTTTCTATTATTTAACTTGCATAGGAGGTGGATCCCTACCAGATCAACCTGAATAAAAATGGTTATAAAATATAGCTCCAAGTACAAAGACCAAAAAGCCAAGCAAAGGAACCGAAATTTTAGCACAAAGTGTCCCACCTACAATTAGCAAAAATATTTAGAGGATAGAAAAACAACCCTCAGAAACTTTATGTGGATTTGGATAAAAACTCAAGTTTTATACATGGCTAAGAAGCTGCCAAGAAAAATTTAAAGAATGATTGAGAGAATTCATAATACTATGAGATTGACTCCAAATAATGATGATGGATTAAACTCTCTTAAATAATCAGTTGTTCACAACTTACATAAAGTCACATAACCAAGATAGAATCACAATGACAACTTAAACAATGGAAATGGCATATACACTAGAGTCATAGATCTGGATTATGCTTGCAATCAATGACCACAGCTTAGAGTGAATAGAACATAATAAGCATATTATTCAAAGCAATCATTTGTTTCAAGAAAACAAGAAACTCACAATAGCAATTAATTAGATAAACATATAATTCATTATCCAGGAGTCATAACAAGCTTCTGAGTCTAGTTAACTAGCCAAACATTATAAAGAAAGAAGAAAAAAAAACCAATTAAAGTAGCATCAAGATCAAGAAAAGCTGTACTCACTGTCAACAGATCCAAACCGGATGGCGAACATCTCATCCTTCAACTCCCCATCGGAGAAATCAGTCGCGTGCCAAACGCAAGACTTATCATTTCCCGCATGTTCCTGCATCTTGATCCCCGGAACCACTGCACCAAAAACAAAAAACACACACAAAAAAAAAGTCTTTAAATCTCAGCAAAAACCATCAAAACATCCAAGACGAACAACAAGGAGATCTAGAAACAAAAATGATAAAATGAAATCAAATCAAAACCTAGATGATTGGCGCAGATCTTGAGAGTCTTAGCTTGGCGCATCACAAGGCGAACCTTGCCAGTCTCCTTGTGCTTCAACAACTTCACGTTACCAGTACCACGCTCCTTCCACTGGTTCCCATCCTTATCAAACCGATACAGCTTGGCCTTCCTAAAATCCAACAACCAATAAAAGCAATGATCAGACACCATAGAACATAGAAAATCAAAAGAAAGAATAAGATCGCATAAGAATTACAGATCAAGAAGGGCATCCTCGTCTTCCTCGCCGGTAGTGACAGCTACCTCCTCAAGGCGGACAATGGGAGCGACTTGGGCGCCAGTATCCTCATCCTCGGCGGTAGTTTCCGCCACCTCATCGTGGCGCTCAGGGTCCGCGCTCGCCATCGAAGCAGAGAAGAGCAAGAGCAAGACGAAGAAGAGAACAGAGGAAAGCAAGGCTGGTTCTAGGGTTTTTCCCATTTTATATATTTATTTATATATATATATATAGTGGGACCCGCACTGACACAATGCGCGTGATAATGAATAAGTGAACGAATGACGCTAAGGGCCGAGCCCGGTTACAATGGGCTTTTCGCTGGATTTGGAGCCCAGTATTCGAAATAATGAATCATATGTGAGCAGGCCCGGCCCAGCAGAACCCGTAATGAATCGATCGATCAAAACACGTGCTGCGCACGTGATAATTGCTTGCCAAATGCAAATGAACAATCCGTTTCATCACTAAATACTTGTAATTAATAATTTATAGCTCACATGATTGATAAATAAAAAGCAATGTATGTATTTACACAAGAAGATAGTTTTATTTGGCAATTGAAACTGTTCATTGAAAGAGTCAAGAAGGATTGGAAGACCACATTTTCATCACAATCTAAGAGAAATGTGCAACTGCTTTTTCTCATTTTTCTGACAAGCAAGAAGCATGAAGATAACAATTCAGAGGATTAGAAAGCATTTTAAATGACTAATCTTGCTGAGATGCACCATCATTGTTGTTGTCCATAGGCTCAGCTTCAGCTGCATCATCACCCTTCTTGCCTGAAAAATGAGAATAAAAGCTTAAAACATCATTTATATTATCATCAAAGTTGATACTTTAGAATGAACATCATGTACAATAATGGACACCTTTTTTCTTCTTTCCTCCACCCTTCTTTTTTGTCTTTGTACCCAAAGCTAACCATGCCTTGATTTCAGGATCATCATCGATGTTTTTCGTTGGCTGCAATGGTTGCAGTGGGTGAGAGGTAATCCTGTCGGACCCATTCGGCATCAACAGAACCGTGAACTTGATATGAGCAACAAAGTCACCTGCCAAACAAAAGGATAGAGGAAAAAAAATGTTTTCATTTATGTGCTTCTAATACATGTCATATTATGAATTCTCTACATGAAAATTCAGGTGTGAAGTATCTTTTATTACCAGGCTTCTCATATAGAACAGGGAATGGTTGCAAGAGATCATGATTCACACATTCCACCAGGCCAAGCCTTGCCCGTTTCTCTTCCAAAGCTCTGGTAAGAAAAAGGTGGTCGAGTTTATAATTGTTAAGCAAGGAGGAGCAAGTTATGACCAAATACAACACATGAAGATACCAAACCTTGCAGTGAAGGGCATGATGGGAAATCTCTGGCTTATTTCACTGAAAATAAATCTTGATGTTTTCATCTTTAGATGATAATTCTTGTCTACAGCCCTTTTATAGATGGTCGTCTGCTTCTCATCCAATAATTTCGGCTGAAAGTAACAAGAACCCAGAGAGACGTATAGATTTTTAGATTTATAACAAAGTGATTTTTCATAATTGGACTAACAATGAATGACTAATTATTTCAATGAGCAGTTAAGTATTTACCTTGCCATCACCTGTGCTTGTGACAATATCAACTGCATATACCTCATTTTCTTCAAATTCAGCATCGTCAACTCTGGTCTCAGGACTAGTCACACTAAGGATTACTTTGTTTCCATCAATCACAAATTGTTTAAGCTGATGACTGAGCACCCCCTCCACAATTTTGCAATCATATGCAGCAGCTACCTTTTGAATAGCCTCTGTAACATCCTTGTTCTATCACCAGAAAGAACATAAAAAGGAAAACTTTAGCGCACAAAAAGATGAAAAAAACCAATAATCATCAGCTACTTTAAAAAATCACTCTTAAAAGATGCACAAGTAAATCATTAAATTGAAGAAAGAGTGGTTACAACTCAAGCAACTACTACAAGAATACATGAGGTCAACCCCAAAAAAAAATCTCAAACCAATCCAAGCCACCAAAAACCTATAATTAAAGCAAAGACCGATTAAGATTTATAACAAACTAGAAACATAAATTACAAGCAAATGTCCATGACCAACTGTCAGCCACTTTGCCTCACCTTTCATAAGTGTAAGTTCAGAAATTCAACAGCATATTTTACATTCATTCAAGAACCACAGCAAAATTTAGCCAATCAAAAAGCATCAGGCGACCAGAGTTATCAATAAATATTAAATTACCTTAAATTTACTTCACATAGCAAATATGTATAGACAAAAAGCATATGTTAATTTTCAAAAAAAAAAGGCCAATGGAAATATGTATAGACAAAAACAAATATAACAGTGAAAAGGTTGAATCAGCATATGTTGGCTACTCAAAGAAAGTTCACAACTAAATGGAAACAAACATCATTAAAATTACAGAAATAGCCAGAATCTCATATTGGCAACTGGGAAACCAAAAAGAAAGTAACTGGTCATTTCAGCAAAATTATGTTGAATTTTCAGTCTTTACATGAAGAACATGTCCAATATAATCAAGCATTGGTTCACAGAACCCAGAACGTGATTTTAGAGAAAACAACATTTTTACAGAAGAAAAACTCAAAACACTGCAATAACAACCAACGAACCAAGGAAGGCAACATTGACAGTCAATTGATGGTGAATTAAGACGTAAGAAACAATGCCCTATCAGAGTAACTATGACAAAAGCTTCATTTGGATGTCAATCCATAGCTTTATAAAGATCTTCATCACTTAGGGTCATTGAATAAAACAACCACATGGTTAAAAGTGTACAACAGCCAAAGAAATAAATTGGACACGGTGAAGCATTATCAAGTTATCAACAGCCAAAGATATCAACCACAAGCACTGAAGTCAAGCCACCATGCAACAACTTCTCTACTCAATAGCCAAACTACTAAACATGGTTAGCATGCAGAACAACATAAGACAGACTTAGTCAAAAGCAGAGCAGATCCTAGTTGGAAGTGTTCGCGTCTCATGAAACCAAAACAAGTTAAAAGTGTACAAGAAGCTGAAGATGAATTAGGGACAGCTCATACAATTAAAGCCCACAGTCCAGGCTGTTCAGTCAACTAATAACCATATCTCGAAATGTAATGTATAAGATTAAATTGTCATCTATATCTATTTCATAATTTCAAATCTTTTGAGGCATAGCTAACAATAACTGAAAAATTTCCAGGTTGAAAGCATTTACATTATCAAAGTTCAGAAATGCAAGAAACAAACTATTTTTTAATTAAATCATGCCATCTATACAGTCAATAATTAAATGAACACTGCTAATTCTATCCTTCTTTAAATCTTGAAACATGGTAGAAAAACTGCATCTAAAAAGGTATGCACGGATAACACTTCATTGATAAGTGAAAAAATATGGATGCTCATGGATTCAATCCATGATGAACACATAGTGCTAGATACTAGGAAAAGAAGAAGAAAAAAACCGCCAATATATATATATATATATACCTTTTTCCCAGGCCGTACAAGCCTCAATGCCACATCTGCAGCAGTGCTAGCAGCTGCAAGCACATCTGCGGCCCTCCCGGTCAACGGTCCATCCTGAATAACATAAGTATGTGCCACAACAGCAATAAAGCCATCTATATGGCACCCCATATCACTGAATCACAAACCAAAACACAGCGTCATTAACTATCACTCTGACCAAATCCACCATCAATCAACATATAAACCATTAAAAAACCACCAATTAACTCACATTTTCACAATGTCATTCTCTTCCAACACAGTCTCATCGCTGGCAAGGGGCGAGAAATGGCAAACCGTATTGTTCACAGAGACACAAGTGGGGAAAGCCACTCCTCTCTCAATCTTCTTCTTCACATTCTTGTACACATTTCCAGTTTGCCTGACTTCCATTAAAACTCACTCAAAACTCAGGACAACCAAACCATCAAAAACATGAAAACAAAAACTCACTCTCGAATAAAGGCGTCTCCTTTTTCACAGATATCCACTACCTTCACCTTGGCCTTGCACTCTGACACCACCAACTGCAGAGCCTCTGCAATTCAACCAAAACCCGCAAACTTATTTCCATAAAAGAAGGACTTTTTTTTTATTTTTTTACTAAAAAAAGGGAAACAAGAGAAGAGAAGTAACTGTTGAGGATCTCGGCGGCCGTTTTGTACTTGGTGACAACATCAGGAGAGGTGAGATCCAACTCCTTCTCCTGCACCTCATCGTCTGACATATCGCAACAGAGATTAAACCAAACCTTTACTACTACCAAAAACACAAGAAAAATAGAAAATAAATCCGAAAAACAAGAGGAAATGCAGGAGGGATTTCAAGAACGAAGGGAACTCTGGAGTAGATTGAAAGGAGCGCGCGGTGGAAGAGAAGTGAATTCTAGGGTTTTGCCGTTCTACAAGTAGAGACGGGTGAGAAGCGGGGCTTTGTTGTTGTTCTTGTTCGGCTATAAAAAAGACAAGCAGCCTTTTGTCACGTGCGATCTGGATGACCAGATGGCTCTCACTGCACTTGGTCAGGATTGCTTCTGTCGTTCAAAATAAAGTTAATTAATCTAATTCGAGTTAACTGTTTAAAACTCGACAAGATTTTTTAAGTTGATAAATATTGTACATTTAAAATGATTGTGTACAATATCTTATATTATACAATTAAAAAATAAAATCAAACGAGAGCGTGCTTGACACAAACAAGCACGAGTCAAAGTTCATGTCAGTCCGAGCAACAGTCGAGCTTACCAATCGTCGAGCAATACTCAATTACATAACAAAGAGCGATTCGGACTTTAAAAATGTAACCTACCATAGAATCGTCACTGAAATAAGACAATTTGGCAACACACAACATGAACATTGGCAAAAGAGTTAAAAACTCAACAGCTAAAAAAAAACAATAAAACATAAATCAATGCAATATACATTGTTTTTTGTGGTAGCCACCAAAAGGTATCTGACTTCCGAAGACGGGGTGAAAGGGCACAACACTGAGCAAAGAGAAACCAAAAAAAAAAAAAGTTGGCGAACAATAGGGGGAAAAATACATAAGTTGAATAGAGATCCCAAAGGGCAAAGGGACAAATGTCTACTACAGGAATATATAACTGGGGGGAACTATACAAAAAAGCACTCTACAGGTGAGCACGACCCCCCCCAAATCCAACAACTCAAGAACCTCTCCTCTACATGTTGAGAATTGGGAACCGGGTGAAATCCTCAAACAGGCCTCAGCGATGATGGCAAAGAATAGAAATATAACAAAATTCACAGCTGCTTTATAAGGAAGGAATCTTGATCATTCATCATCACATTGTCACAAAAAAAAAAAATCTGATTGTTCTTAGTAGCTTCCCATTGGCGGCATGCCAAATGGTGGCATCGGAGGCATCCCCATTCCACCCATGGGAGGCGGGACGGCGAATGGTCCACCCATTCCGGTGCTTCCGCCCATGCCTGGCATGGGCGGGGCTGGCAATGCTAGGGGCAGCAATTGTGCGTACATATTCTGCAAATCAATCAAAGACTCGGAATGTCACTTGCAATGAATCAAGAAAAATAAGGAGGCTTAGTAATCATAAAAGCGAAAAAGGATAATAACAAGTACCTGCTGGGAAACCAAATCCTTCTCTTCCTTTTCTTTAGCCTTGACTTCCATTTGTGCCTCAAGCTTATCTTTCACCAGTTCATCCACTTTGCCAGTGTACTCACGGATAAACTAAAACAAAAAAAAACATGGCAAACATTCGGTTTATGTTTATGTTGACAGACAAATGTGAATGTGAGGATAAGATAGCATATAATTAGAATAAATAGATCAGAAAATCAATAACAATTCACCTGCAAGAGGTATGGGAAAGCAAAGTCAATCATATTGTTCATCCAGGCAAGCTCCAAAGCAACATCAGGCCTGATTAAGTCATAGCAGATAAAGAGACAAGATGCAAAGCATTCCTTCTTCCCCTGCAAATATAAAAATCATTTATCAATATGCAAATAGATCATATAAAAACCACAGGCAAAATTCTGGTGCCAAAAAAATATATATATAATATTAAACAGAAAGAACAAATAAATGTGATCTGATTATTTGTCTAAATAAAAATCTCACAATGAAATATGAAAAAAAGATGCATAGAAAGCCAACCACCCTATAGATATCATTCATGTTAGGATATTGGGAGAAGCAAAAAAAAATTTCTAACAATTACTCAATCTACCAGATGAAACTGTTAAATCTCATCGTTAAAGCAACACATTATCAAGCTTAAGCCGTGGTCAGGCAAATTGACAAGACAAAACCATTACCTGCTCGATAAAATAAACAAGCAATTCTTCAGACAGCTCACGATCACCAGACTGAGAGCATGTCTCCATAGCATCTTTGTATAAATTGTCTTTCTTGGACAAGGCAATGGATTGCTTCCATCTCCCAGCCTTCTTATAAATATATGCGGCAATTCGTCTCATCTCAAGAAGCTCATGCTTTTCAATCTGCTCAGAGTAGAAGGACAAACATTTATAAACAAAGACCCTATAACAGAAAATTCATTACCTTAACAAAACAAAGAGAGAAATTCTGTTACCTTCTGTGCGAGACCTATTTGATCAAAGTTATCATGCATGTCAACTGATTCACGAAGTCTATCATAGTCCTCCTCCTCAATGTAAATTTCATTGAGGGCTTCATTTACAGCAGAGACATTGTTACTCTGTACTGCAACCATATATGGTTTCACAAGATGCAAGTGACCAGCCTGAAACCGCAACAAAAATTATTGAACTTGAATCAGTTTGCCATGCACGTCAACGGAAAGAGCAAAATGCTGAAGAACATAATAGGAACCCTATACGTATGTACCTTCCTCATTATATCCACCACACGTGTATGGTCCACACGAAGAGCAAGCACATTAAGAAGATCATTAATAAGGTCAGGATGTTCCAGCAAATAGAAATGCACTGCCTTGTAGTAGAGTTCGACATTAGCAACTTTGACCGAAACATCTTTGAACTGCATGTGATCCCATGCATCTGGAGAATGATTCATAATTGTTGTTGCAGCATTATCAAACTCATCATACTGAATGTACAGATAAGTAAGTTCCTTCCAGTGTTGTTGTTCATCACAAACACGAATAAGCTTAGGAATGTTAAGACGAGTCGAGAAAAGTTTGATGTGCTCCATAAGTTTCTCCGGGCGATATCTAGCATACAGAACCCCCAGCTCTGTAAAGATACCCATGTGAGCCCGTTCAAGACCAAGACCACTCTCCATAAGAGAGATCAGTTCGTTGAAGCATCCTCTGTTCTGATAATACTCACTAACCTCTTCCAGGTCATCAACCTACAACAGTAAAGCATGCAGGTAGTGATTTCAACCAGCAAAACAAAGATATCCTAGAAAACAAAGGAGTATAATATGAGTTTAAGAAAAAGCTAAATGCCCTTGAACTAGTTACCTGTATGATGATATTTAGCCCGCATATTTGAGCCAAGCGGAACTCCTCAGCATCCACACAAGCAAAGCAGACCTCCTTCCATGTCTTCGAACTGTTAGCTTTACGAGCTGCATCAACAGCCCCCTGAAATTGCTTTAACTTAACCAGTGTACTAGCTAGTTTGGCCCAGTTCGAAATGAAGGCAAATATAATCTTAGCCGCCTCATACAGTTCACCGTCATATAATCTATCACCAACATTTTGGAGATTAGCAACATTTGGCATAAGAATGAACTCTTCTATTTCACCCAGCCTGTCAATCTTCGCATATGCATAAATAAGTTCACCATCCACCTTCGGTTCTTTAGTTTTTTGCCTCACCATCAGTAGATACTTCACCAAGTCATGGTAGACATTAGCATCCTCAGCCGCATGAATAACATCCAAGAACTGAGTTGCATCATCTGCACGGATGAAGGACTCAATTGCATCACTAACAAGCCCTTCCCGCAATTGAGCCTTAGCTACCTGGCTCCAAACAGCATCTTCTTCAACACGGAAGGCAAATTCCACAGCTCGTTCTATGCTACGGATATTATCAAGGAGAACATTGACAGCTTGGACATTCAAATTGAACTTTTTAAATATGGCAAAAGCTTCCTCATACAATTGAGCTTCCACAGCCACCTCCCCAACTGCAGGCCCATCAAAATTATCCAACCTGTTGATGTAATCCATAACCCTAGAAGGATCTGCTTTGATAGCTGTTAAAATCAGCAGGTTTTGCAGATTGAAATTTCCACTGAATGCGGAGTTTTGAAGAACAATCTTTTCAAGTAGCTCAATTAATTCATGTGGGAGATCAGCAGTCATGAAAGCTTTAACAGCAGCAGAAACTTGCTCTGGGCTCTTGCTTTCAGGCAGTGCAGTAGAAACAACTTGATCAATCAGTTGTCTTCTATATTCATTATCAGGTTGGAGGACTTTCTCCCACAAATCACCATCCATTCTCTCCACAACATATCTGAAATTACACACACACACAAATACAACACAGAAGCTTTTAACATATTGAAAGAAGACACAATTACGTAAATCTAACTGATTGTAAACAAACATAATATAAATACCTGGCCTGCAATTTGAACAAAGAGTTCTTATTTGTAACATTAATGAGCTCATCATCGCATTGTCCTCTTCTATATGCAACAACTGCAAGGGTAGGATCCCGCTTCTCACAGTATTTACCGACAACACGGGAATCATAGTATGGGTTAGTTGTAAGAAAATGCTCTGGGTTATTGTTGCTGTCTATAATGATCTTTCCCAAAGCATTGTGAACATGCACATCTTGACTTCCTTCACTCACAAGATGCTCCAAAAACTGTGTGAGTAGCCGAAGACGATTCCTATATTTCCATAAATGAGATATAATCAATAAATAAACTGAAGAAAAGTTGCTTAAGAGACGGTAAACGGAATTCCGCATACCTTTTCTCACATTGTTCCACAAGAGGTTCAACTGGAAGAAGAGAACGGACTGAAAGAATAAGACCCTTGATGAAATCCTCAGGACACTCATCATCCAGCAGTTGTCCAACCACCAGAGGAGCATTGCCGGGGTTAACCTATGTCCAAACAATTTAAAGGAACAAATGTTGTAACTCAATGAACTACTAAGAACAGATTCTTTTATAAAACCTTTCTCAAAGCAAAATCTTACTTTCTGCACATATCCCTCAATATATCGAAGCATGTTATTTGTGTACAAGTAGTGTGTCAAATCCGGAACAAAACCAAAACGATCGCAGACATTAATAAGTGGCCGTGCATCAGGAAGTTTGGCTTCCATTAAGAAATTCTTTGTCTTCTCAGGATCATAAAAGTTGGATTCTCTAGTCACTCTTTCAACTTCTTTAATCTGACCAGTTTTTGCTGCTGCCTCAATATACTTGAAGTGTATATCTGGATCTTCGCTGTTAGGGGAAAAACAGGGATCCAAATTTACTAAAACAACCAGCCTTATGTCAAATTAAAAAAAGTCATTTCTAAAATAACCAATACCTGGAGCTCAAATAGGATCCCAAAAAGAAGTAAAGACCTTCATAGGACTTAAATTGCTCAAAAAGTTTAATGCATGAATCCACGCCTAACTGCTCAGAATATTCTTTTGCAGCCTGCAAAAATAAACATGTTAATTGAAAAAGGAAAGGTAACATGAAAGTGCATGCCCAAATTTAAACCAATGAGAAAGTTACCTGAACAATTATTTGGAGATTTCCTCTCAGGTTAACCAGAAGAAGATCTTTCATGCACTCTAATGCCCACTCCCTTGAAAGGGTCCCAAAAAACTCGACCAGAGCCTGGCAAGAGAAGTTAATCTTAGAAAGAGTGCATAAATCATAAAGTAAATAATGTGATTACAAAAAAACAAAACCTGAGGTTCAATCGCATGTGTGTTGACAATAACCCGTTTGATATCGGGCAACTCCGAATAATGCTGAGAAGCATATGCAACGTTAGACAACTAATATTCATGAAATACAGAATTAAACATATCTTTTGAAAGATATTCTACCTGAAGCGCACGCATGTACAGGCCAGCCTTTTCACAAAGCTGAGCAATCCGCGGACGATCATAGTGACTAAACATGCCGTTAGCCAATATAGCATCAGCAACATTGGGGTATGTGACTAAATTAACCTCCAAAACCTGTGCCAAAAACAGACATTAGAGATTGACAGAGAACAACTCAAGAGATGTCAACCAGCTTTTTGGCCCCGCATTGAGTTCACCTTAGTTTGAAGGAAGGCATGCTCAGGTAAATTTGGTTTCAAAACATCCAAAAGAAAAGCTGTTGCCTCTCTAATCAAGTTTCTCTGCAGCAAACACAGAAAATGGAACTCCCTTACTCCAGTAAATAAATAAGTTGAAGTATGAAGGAAAGTTAAACTAACAAAATTCGGCAAATTATAGACAGCTTGACATAACAGACATACTTGGCAAACCTCTAGAGTCCAAGACATAATATCACATTGCTCAAAGAAATGGAATACTCCTTTCGGTGCAAGTCTCAGAATGCAAAACAAAAAAGGAAAAAGAATAGCAAGAAGTCACTGAACCTGGAGGAAAAGATCTGTTATTGTATTGTAATCAACAGGACATCCACCCTCCATTTGAGACATCATTAGAGCAAAATTCACAGCACCCTACAAAAAACATTGGCTTGTGTCATGTTCACTGCAGAAAATTCACCAAGGCTACAGAAGACATGATTTAATATAAGAACGTATAAAAAAAATAAAGAAATAAATATAAGCAAAACAAGGATATCATTTGATTAAAACCTGAGGAAATAGTTTACAAAAATAAAAATAAGCACCATCACGCGCATCAATCACATGAAATGATGAAGCTGAGCTCAAGATTCATGGTATCTGAAGTAGTTACCTGTGGATCTGTTCTTAGAATTGTCTGCAGAAGAAAAAGATAATCTGGTGTATACCCAACCTGTACACAAGAATGAATCATTCATCACATATGTAATATTCATAAATCTCCAAACCTCCCACTAGATGCAGACTACTTCAACGAGCAGGAAATACAGATTCCAAGTACCTGCTTTGAGTATATAAGAATCTTGTCAAACTCTCTCCGCTCAGCAAAAGCGGCAACAACTTTTGGAGTTGCCCTTGCTTTTATATAGATCTTCAAAGCAAGATCATTGTCTACAGTCTACAAAATAGAAATGGATTAGATGATGATGAAGATGAATAAAAGATGGATCCATCTTTTAGCGAAGATAAAAAGAATAGAACATCCAACTCCAATTTCAACCATATTATTTCCAACAAGACAGTGTAGAAGATAAAAATGATTGAGCTAAATCTTATAAACTGAGATCAAACCTTCACAAGATCTCCAAGTTCTTCACTGCACTCAAGCTTGTCCTCTGCCAACCAATTCTCCAAAAGATTTTTCTTGTTTTGATTGACCACAAGGCGAGATAATTCTAGAGACTCAAATGCATTGAGTTTTCCCTTAGTTAACAACGTCCCAAAATACTGAAGTAAAGGGGGTGTCTGCCCAGCTTGAACAGGAACACTCTGCAAAATATAAAATTGTTAGGACACCCAATTTTTTCATAAAAGTTGAGAGATTAAAGAGTGGCATGTGCTTGTGTATATGCATATACATAGGGAGAGAGACATCACAATCTGAAGTAGCTTGAATTATGTGCAATTGAATATACCTTCAAAACCAAGAAAATAAATAACATGATTAGATACCTGAAATTTTGCCACAGTCTCAGGTGTTCTTAAGATGCCTTGTGGAGATTCAGCAGCAAGTTCTGCAGCTTCCTTATATTTAGTTTGCGAGAATAGTTCTTGAAACCTCTGCACAACCTGAACAACAAAAAAGAAACAAAATTCAATAGTGAGAATTTGACCAAATGATGGACATGAAACAAGAACAGATTAAGTAAAAAAAAATATTTCCCAAAAAAAAAAACCCACTTCCATCAACCTACTAAGAAATTTACTGCAATGAAAAAAGCAAACATAAGCAGATACGTGAAAACACATGCCCATTAAACTAGTATATGAAAATTCCAAACAAAGGTATCCATGACGTTTCATTAACACTGACAGCCTCAGACTGGTGCCTTGCATGATTTAAAGATGGTCTTTCTTCTCGGGTAGTTAGCAGATTACATGATGAACAGCATGATATACAAAAACAGTATAAAATATGAGCTGATCTCTGCCAACATATCTTCACACATGATATATTTGATTTTTAAAAAAAGGATCCATAAAACATAATTTTAAAGTCAGTATTAAGATGTGATCCACTGGAATTCCTTCCAACCAGAACAAAGGGCAGTGACAAAGGACAAAAAACAATTGTAACTTTAATAATACTTCTCTGCTAGAAGATTAAACCTATGTCAAACATAATCATCATACACCAGACAAAATCCATTAGAATCAACATCAAATCATAAAAATGGTAGCTTACCAAATTTTCAGCCCCAGGAAGGTTTCCACGTTTGGCAAGATTTACGGCAAGCTCCAGATTGTTCAGCTGAATCACCAGAAAATGATGCTAAGTGCAAACTCAGTAAGACAATGAAGAAACACCATAATACTAACACACCTGGCCACTAACAAAAGGCACTAGAGTTGCTTCATTAACTGTTGCAAGAAGAACCTGCCCTCTTCTATTAATAGCATAAAACCCACCAACTGTTGAAGCTTCTGCCGTGAGAAAGATGGGGTCAGGGCTGATTCGGTTTCTGTATACAGCAGTAGCTGTCTCCAAATCGTATACAAACAGAAGACCCAGCTTTGTGATCACATATATCAAACTGTACTTGTGTGATATCTGCATATGACAATCCATTAAGCCAAAACTTTCTCAAGAAAATTGTATGACTATACAAATTTTAGAAACACAATAACTACAGCAATGATAACAGCATTGCCTAAACACAACCTGCATGGCTACTGGAAAGTCATCTGCAAAATCAGGTGGGAAGAACAGATCTGCTTGTTTCTTCGAAAATCCTGGCTTGCCTGAAATACGTTAAAAGAAACTCAGGCACTTAAATAAAGAGCAAGTAAAGAAATGCATACATAAATTGTCTTAAAACAAATAGTTGGATGCACAACTTCAAGGTTGGTAAACATTAAAAAAAGAATTGATTGACAACATCAATCATAAGTAAAGGAATGGATACATAAGTTGTTTTAAAACAAAGTTGGATACACAACGTAATAGAGGTTAACATTAAAAACAAAATTGAATGACAACATCAATCATAAGCGATCATTTAAAAGAAATTTTCTTCAACTCCGGCAAGCAGAGCAATCACCTTCGTCCTCACTGACATAACCAGCTACAACAAATTAGCCATCTTACCCCTCCAACAATCATCAAACATACCTTTATCCTGTTTACATTGTGATTCCTAAGTGATCCACTACTATTACTCATCACTACCAGAAAAAAATCATCAGCTTTAGCAAAACCAAATTGTCTGCAAAAAGGTGTGTCCTGCAAATTAAAAAAAATAAATTCTAATCCCTAAATCGATTTCATATAAGGAAACAAACTACCTGGCTGGGCACCAAGTTCAATGACGTGCAGCTTTGATGAAATCTGTCCAGCATTAGAGGTCTTTGAAGCAAAGCAGATCAGAATAGATTCTTTGTCATTTCCTGCAACCTACGCAGGACACAAGCAAGGTTGAGCAAATAATGCAAGATTTATTATTTAAGAGCCGCATAAGCAACGGTACTCCGAGCATATATGCCTGCTTGTCACCTTGAAAGTTGCAAATGAAGCAGCATGTGCTTCAAGTGCCTGACTACGCTGCTGGTCCACAGAAAAAAGCTGCATATTTCCTTTTACCAATTGTGGCCGCTGCAAAAAGATACAAGTCAGTTTATAGCTTTCCTGAATATCGAGAAAAGAATAAAATTTTTGCCGTCTCAAACAGAAAAATATATATATATATATATATATATATATATAGGCCAACTTTATTCAAAAGAAAAAAAAATATTGGAGAAACAAAAACTAACAAAAAGGAGAAGCAATAAAACTTAAACACATAACATAAACGAAACACAGCCACAAGTTAAATTAAAGCCCAAAAAAAAAAATGGAAGATGCACTCAAAATAAAAAAAATAAAGGAAAAAAGAAGAAAGAAATCTGAATACCTCTGGGGCACCAGGTGCAATTCCAATCAAAACTAACCATTTTTCAGTGGGGTCACATCGATAGTTGATAATTTGATTATTTGTCAAATTAGCAGTTCTATCAAACATCTTCAC
The DNA here is from genome assembly GCF_009730915.1 of Dioscorea cayenensis subsp. rotundata. NCBI lineage: Eukaryota > Viridiplantae > Streptophyta > Magnoliopsida > Dioscoreales > Dioscoreaceae > Dioscorea > Dioscorea cayenensis. The sequence continues at coordinate 22,009,669 of NC_052488.1, forward strand.
AGGCTCCGAGTCGCCTGCATGACATTGGCATAATACCATAATACATGATGTAAGAACCTATTCTGATATTACTGCATCAAGAACTGACACGATTAAATAAACAAAAAAGTGCATTACCCTCAATCGACCAATGATACACAGAAGATTGTGTAACAAGCCCCAACATCTTTGGAGTGATCCACTTCCAGAAGACAACCTGCAGAAAGTTTCACAAAAATGCTAAACAAAGTATTTCTAGAACCAAGAAGAAAACACAAAACAGCTAATATATACACAGATAAGAAACAATGAACCATACACCATTATTTTCAATTTAAAATAGCAAATTCACCTGCTCTGGCATCTGATGAGATTTAATTTTGGTTTTCGCCTCAATATTGAAGATTTGCAAGTGGTCTTGTGTGGTGCCAGGTAGTTGAGCTACAGAAAAAGGATCTAGGGTCAACAGATAATCATGTGACACAACAGAACCTATGGTGAAAAATTAATCAGGAAAAAATAAGCCTTGCAACCTATGCCAAATATACGCAACTGACTATAAGAAATTAAGTGATGAAAGTACTAACGTAAATTCTATTGACAAGACGTTCACTAGTTCATACGGGGATGCAACATACATAAAAGGCAAAACAAAGTAGATGCCAAGTACAGTCAATAGATGGCATGCCAACTGAGAGGGCTCAACCATTCACCCTCATAAAAAAAAAAGAAATCTTGCTGCCTAAAATAAAGATAGACAATTGGCTGCAAGGTGTTAAGAAGTTCAAAAGTGTTGTGTCCAGTGACAAGCTCCTTTATAGTTCAAATAGAAATCTAACATGCAGAAAAGACACAAACAAGGTAGACGCAAGGTATAGTCAAGAGATGGTCAGTCTGGGTGAAAGGGTTCAAAGTTCACCCCCACAGACTCTTACTGTCACTCACATGCATAAATTGAACTGCAATGTAATAGATAAAAGAAGGTATCATGAGCACAATCCTTAAGTATCACTTGTCTATCATAAATGTGACTGCTTAAATATGTGATGACAAGATTTTCTTAGAGAGATCCATGCGTGTTATAGGAACTGATATAATGAGGCTAGAATTCTGCAGAAGTATTAAACCATTCAACACCATTTTTGAACAAGATCATTAACAGAGCTCCTCGTTTCCAAACCAACCAGCATATCTAAGATGACACAGAAATTGATGAAATGCCCTTCAAGCCTGAACATTTTGCAAATAGCCACATAAAAATATTACAAAACCAAGATGAAATCCATGCTTCTAAAAAGCTCGATACCATAAATGTCAGGTTGATCAAATGCTTCTTTCTTCCTCAAACTTCACCAATGCATGTTACACCAAAATATCATATGCTATACACATTGTTAATAAAAATACAACTCTAAGACAATTAATAATTTATGCTTTCTGATGCTAATCAGTTCAAATAATGCTCTCCAAAAAATAAATAAATAAGAAGAAGAAAGAAATAAAGAAAAAATTAATAGAACAAAAGCGACCAGAACAAGCTCATAAGGCTTACTCCATTCCAAAACCAGTTTTTGCCTAGTAATTATAGCATTATCACTCGAACACAGTACACCGACCTCTCTATATTTCTATAGCTGTCCAACTTTCTTGCTTAAATAAAAGATTACAAGCAGCCTTCAACCTCACAGCAAGAGATGTGTTCCAACTATATTAACATCTATGCATTTAGCCACTGATCATAATGTACCCAAAAAAACACAATACATCATGTTGAATACTTGAACTGCTAGAATTGGAGATATGAATTATTTAATATCCATTAGTAAAGAATATGAAACGGAAATGCCACTCAGTGTTTAGAAATGGTAATAAAATACTTAGCGAACACCATATCAACATGTTTGGACTAGAAACACAGAAACACAATGCAGAAATTTAAGATTTAATAGGTGCCACATACGTTGCCATAACAAAAGGACTTAAACTAAAAACATTAACAAATATCAACTCCTAAACCTAAAATTCTATAATCATGTTGTCAATTCAAATCACCAAACCTAAGAATATAAATAAATGGCGCTGGTAAGAAACAAGATGGGACCTTTGAGAGCAAGAATCCTGCTGTTGGGGTTCATCAAAGCCGAATCAGCAGTGATGGGCCTCCTCAGCGGCTGCATCGGCATGCTCATATCAATAATCACAACGCTGTTCGCCGGGGATGTCTCCCTCACGCAAATATACTTATCTGATTCCATCGTAACGTGCGTGAAGGTGATGAATTGCGGGTTTATCCCAATACTCGGGAGCTGAGATCCATCCAAAGATCCAAAACAAATAAAAGAAAAAAACATAAGAAAACACGAACCATTCAAACGAATCAAAACAAGAAAATGAGAAATCCCAAGCATCAACTCTCAGATCTGACCAGATCCGACATCAATTTGATCAAATTCACTACCATTCCAGTGCGAATATCAAGATCCATCCATCTCCAGTATCAAACCAATAAAAGAAATCAGCTCAAAACCCTACCTCTACTGGCTAACTTGAATTCTACAAAGAACTAATTACAAAAAGAGATCACCCAATCCAGAGACCAGAAAAAGTTTAGTGAATGGATCGGGACTTACAGTGAGCGCCTCCCTCATGGCGATCGGGGCGTTGGCCGCAGCCATGGCGAGTGGATCGTGGAGCTCCGCTAGGGCTAGAGTTCCGGCGAAGAAAGCAGTAGATCTGGAGAGCAGTGAAACCCTTCCGGATCCTAACGGGAGGAAGGAGCGGGTGGAGAGGGAGAGAGAGAAATGGAACGAATGAGCGGATCTGGAGACGAGTTTTATATATAATATAAAAAGAAAAATAAAATGGAATCAAAAAAAGCCCTTTCCTTTTTTTTTAAATTCATTATTATTATTATTTTTATTATTTTGGGATTTAAATATATATATTTATTTATTTATTTATTTATTAGTTAGATTATGTGTAGTGATTTATGATCATGAAAATAAGATCCTTGCTTGGATTATTGTTATTATTATTGTTATTTAGATAAATTGCTTTTGTAGTTATTTAATTTATCAATTAGTAACTGTGGTTTTTTTTTTTTAGGAGGTGGGTGGAAACGTGGAAAACATTAATGAAAAATCACCTGGCTGAATTGATGGTTGTTTGATATTTTTAATTGAGACATTTTTATTTTGAGAATTTTAAACTCTGAGGTTTTTATGTAAATAAAATATTTAATTATTTTAATAAATTTAATTTATCAAAATCCATGGGCGATGAGTTATATATATTATGGTAAGCATGAGGATAACGGATGTTAATGTTGAAGTTCTTAGTCGTATGTTTAACTTTAAACAGATGTTTAATTTAATGTTAACGTTTAGAGTGAAGTTGCATGCTTCAAAGTATTTATTTTAGAAAATTCAGTGAATTAGCATAATTTCAAAGATTCTGTTGAAATATAATTCCAAATCAACACATTTTTCCCTTGTTTGTTGAGCCAAATGTTAATTCATGGTTATGAACAAAAGATGAAAAACCATTTACCTATTTAAAAAAATGTAAGTAAAAATATACTTCAAAAAAAAAAATCAATCAAGAAACCATTAAGTTAAAGACAGATATATATATATATATAATTACTAATAAATCTATTTACTAACCATTAAATTAAGACTATCGCATGTTGTCGCATAATAATATTCTCTTTCAGGAATCTGTCAGAAAAACATCGGTTCTCAAAGCCCAAAAACTAAGCCCATGTGCTTCCCATATTAACATATGGGCCTCCGCGGGTGCAACCCACTTACAAAATACCCCATAAAATCTATAATTACTAATTAAAATTTAATTATATATATATTATATATACACCAGGTATCCTCGGTGTTTTACATAATAAGATATCTATATATGTGAACTGTTATGGGACAAACACATTGTTCACTTCCGGTGTTTGATGCAAGTTATTATATATAATCACTGGTCGTCAATGTTTAAACTTGATAGATATAGTTTATCATTATGTATAAATGAATCATAGCCATGCAAGACGTCTCAGGGTTATACATATATATAGGTTGTATGTGATGGAACTTGATGGATTTCACATTAGAAATAACCCTATGAAAAATCAGGATCTTCTTATTGATTGGAAATTATTTAGGAACAACATAAATTTAGCGGAAACATACCTGCACTTAAATCCATTGATGATGATTATTGGGTCTTGTGGTTCCTCTAACTGATCACACGCAGAGAGAGGAGATGGAAACCCTAATTCAGGAAAACCTAATTCTGAATCCCATATTGTTGCATGCTATCTACACCCTATTTATAAAAAAAAATTATTGGGCTAATTACAAGTCTGCCCATCATAGACTTGACAATTTTGCCATCAGGAATTCTACACAACATATGATTAATATGTAAATCCACACATTTAAAATTAGATAATTAGGACTCTATCCAAATTTTTTAATTAAATCACCACAATTGGATCATTCAAAATTAAATATGATAAGATATACACAATTATAAATGTTATTTGTGTACATCTACACAACTTATGCACACATATCCTTATATCCCTACATGATGTGTGGTCTAAAACCCAACAGCATGTTCTAAGTATGTTCATAGATTGAACGTTGATGCAGACCGTTAAATTGAAATCCAACGGTCTGCAGATTTTGGTGATAGTATTACAATATTATTATGCTTATGAATAGTAGCACAACGAAAATTGATATGTACAGTATTTTAATCTAAACCGTTAGATCGTAATTATAACCTGAATCGTCAAACATTGTTTGAACTAAACTTACATGAACCCAAACTAAAAAATAACACAAAACAACCAACCTGTTACTCTGTCTTTTTCTACAATATGGGACACTCTTCCCACCAGTGGACGTTGGTAGACTCATTTTCCTCATATATATATATATATATATATATACAAGTCGCATCCAAGTATGGCATGGCCAAGTAACGTCACTCTGACAACAACACTAGGTGTCACCCGGCCATATGCCATAGCCATGCACCCTTGTGCATTCCACTACCTGTCAAACCCACAAACCTTAATGTGTACTCTTCTTCTTGCTTCCCTCAACACCACCCCGTTCCATTATATAACCGGCCTTGCTTTCCTTTCCAAGTAATCATTCATCATCCATCCATCCATCCATCCATCCATCACTAGTTACTACACTAATGGCTTTAGCACAAGAGAGAGCGGAGCTCGATGCTAGAGTTAAACAAGGCGAGATAGTCATCCCCGGAGGCACTAGTGGGAAGAGTCTTTAAGTCCAAGAGAACCTCGCTGAAGGTGAGAACCAAATCGCCATTGTTTACAAGGTATTTGATGAAATGCCTTTGAGAATATATATATATATATATATATATATATATATATATAATGATAGGGAAGAGTAATGGAGGGCAAAGGAGGAGGGAGTAGCTAGGAAAGGGAGGGTATTAGGGGCTGGGGAGCAGAGGAGGGCAGAAGAGAAAGAAGCATATTGGGAGGGAAGGCTTTCAAGAGATGGGGCGCAAGGGTGGGCTGGGCACGGATCAATGGTCCAGCGCTGAGCGCGGGGTGCACTAAGGGATTGACATTAATGAGACTAAGTTATAAGTAGGTAGGAGATCCAACACTAGTGGTTGTTCTTTGTTGCACTCTTGTAGTCTTATTGCTCTTTCTCTGCATGTGCATGTGTATGTCTGTGTTTTTAAATAAACCCAGGTTTTATTTGTGGTGATGTATTATTAGTGAGTGTTTATTTATACGGCAAATAAACAAATAATCCCTCTGAAGTTAAGAGATTCACAAAAAAAAAACCCATGACTTTTAGCATTCCCAGATGGTCCTTCATTTTTCTGACAGGTTTATTTTCAGACCTTAGTGACATAAAGATGGTTGATGTTGACATAAAAGTAGCTGATGTTTACAGAATTGCCTCTCAGTTTTTTAAGTTGAAACACATGATTTTAAGTGGAAACCCATAATCTTAAACGAAAACTCAAAATTTTAAGCGGAACCTCATAATTTTAAGTGGGAGGTACATGTTGTAAGATAGAATAAACTAACTGAGCAAGCTGCATTAACTAAAAAGTAAACTGTCAGAAACAAGAGGGATTGTTTAGCAAATTCAAATGTCAAAGGGTTTGTTTAAGATGTTTTGAATCTTTCAGAGAGTTATAATTAATTTTCCCTTATTTATATTGATAATAATAATAATTTTTATTACAACAACAATAATATATAATAAAGTGTAGTATTGTGCAAAATATTTTACATATATCATATAATTATTGTATCGATATTATGCATCCACTTTTCACTAGATCTCATGTGATACGAGTTGTTTTTTTGTAGTTCTAACATTGTAAAACAGAGTATAGGGTAGGCTTAATTGCTCGTGTGTTAGCTTATTTCTAGGGGTGTAAATCAGTTGAGTCGAGCTTTGTCATGTTCAAGCTCGGCGCGTTATTATTTTAACCAAGCTCGAGCTCAAGCTCGAGCCGAGCTTATTTTAAATTTTATTAGTGAGGCTCAGACTCAGCTCGTTAGCTTAATAAAGGCTCAGCAATTTTTTTTATGTTTTATTTTTATTTTTTATATTCATGTGTCATTTCAAACTCATTTAATGAATCATTATCAAGCTCAGCTCTGCTCGATTTGAGCTCGAAGATTATTTTAGTAAAATAATAATTAAAGCTTATATTTGAAATCATTTGAGATTTGGGCTTCTTAGCACAAATTTAGGCTCGACGTCAAGCTAGTTAGAAATCTCATTAAATAAATCAACAATAATAACAAAATAAATATTTAAAAAACAAACACCCACAACTTTCTATATCTATATTCACCAAACCGGTGATGTCCAACCCCTGCCAAAATGGAATAAGAGGAAGAATACAATCCACACGACAATACTATCAAATCTTGATATAATTCAAACATCAATAAGTTAAAAATGATTTTTTGAATAAAGAAATAAATCTAAAATACCATAAAAAAATATCATTTAACGAATCAAGAGATTTAAGACTAAAGTGTCCAGAGACACAAAAGCTTACTTTTAATTTAAGATTTATTTACAAAAATAGTTTTAAAATTTAGTATTTATTAATAAATATAAAAATAAAACTTAACTTTGAACATTTATATTTATATTAAATAAAAAAACTGTAACAAATTTTGATAATAAAATTATTATGATAGTATATTTTTTTATAAGTTATAAAATTATTAATAATCCTTGGAAAAAAAAGCTTGTTAATGATGTTATTCTCATAAATACATGTGTAAATGATGCTATATATGAATTGCTTAACGATTCTCGTAAACAAGCTTTTACGTATAATAAATAAGTCATTTAATGATTTTTATAAATAAGCCTTTACGATACAATAAATAACCCTTTAATAATTTTTATAAAGTAGCTTTTAACGAAATAATAAATGAGTTTGTTCACAAACCTTAAACAAGCCAAGTTTGGTGGTGTTTAAACTCCGCTCATTTATTTTATGAGCTTAATAATTAGGCTTGAGAATCGCTTGTTTAGCTTAATGAATGAACCAAGCCTTTGAGCCAATAGTAATAAAATAATTAGTACATATATAATTATTTTCTTAAGAGAAAAAAGAAAAATAACGCAACTTTATCTGAGCACTTAACTCTTTTATGAATATATAATTTTTTCAGCAGCATTGGTTTTAATGAAATTTTATTTTATCAAATAGTTTATTGTAATAAACAAAAGGTAGAATGATTTATATAATCTATGATAAGTGCATTTAGACATTTTTAGTTTGGTTTGGAATAATTGTAATATATTATCCACTTTTGTAAAATAATAATAATAATAATAATAATAATAATAATAATAATAATTGGAATATATGATGGGTTGAAGATTGATTGTGTTCATTATAATAGAAAATATACATTGTGGTACAAATAAAAATATAAGAGTTCAAATTTAAATTTTAGGTTTATGAATTTATTTATTCGTTTATTTATTTTGTGAATAAGAAAATTCAAAGACTAAAGATTCAAAATAATTTTCCCCATAATTTGAGGACCAATAAAAATTTTGGAAGGTATTTTTTGTTGCTTCAAAAAATTAATAATGTATGCAATATTAACTTATGGGTGTAAGGTGTTGGAGGCCCATGTATATTGGGCCCATTCTAGTTTATAAAACATTCCTATATTGTTTAGTTCACATTACCTATTTACAAAAACTTCACCCACTTCATCTATATCAGTGTGGCGGCGCCGGGGTGTGGCGAGGAGGGACATCCGCCACACCCTCCACCGGGAAAAAAAACCCTGAGGATTGAGTTGTGCATCTAGACTTCATGATTTAATCTCAGCCATCCATGCTTCTCTTCATTCTCTTTTCAGTAGCTGCCTCGAACTAATGCCATTCCACTTGATCAAATTCATCACAACCCTTGATTGATTTTCGATCACAACTCAACGAACAAAAGTCCATCCACTTGCCTTGCCTCGAACTAAAGCTATCCATCCATGATGATTTAATCTCAGCCATCCATGCTTCTCTTCATTCTCTTTTCGATGCTGCCTCGAACTAATGCCATTCCACTTGATCAAATTCATCACGACCCTTGATTGATTCTCGGTCACAACTCAACGAACAAAACGACCATCCACTTGCCTTGCCTCGAACTAAAGCTATCCATCCATGATGATTTAATCTCGACCCATCCATTCTTCTCTTCATTCTCTTTTTCGATGAGTCGCCTCGAACTAATGCCATTCCACTTGATCAAATTCATCACGACCCTTGATTGATTCTTGGTCACAACTCAACGAACAAAAGCGACCATTCAAACACCTGAAAACACCTATTACCCTTCTACTCAAAACTAAAGACACCAAGACAATGAGGCAAACACTAATTTGCTTAAGGGTGTATTGAGTCTTGATCCTTCCAACAACTTTGCTCGCTTTTGATCATCATGAAATACTCCATCTTGCTAGATTATACTCCCGAAGATTTCTCTCTCTCTGAGCTTCTTTCGAGCTTCACTACCAACTTGAACTCTACATTGATCTCTGTAAGAGGGGATCCAGATTTCTATAATCTTGTTGATGTTGGAGCTCTTGCAATAAAAGATGGTGAAGCATAAATATCATATTTGTTTTTCCTTTGGTGTATCGACTCATTGAGCTAGCATTGGTGTTACCAGGGTTGCCACGACTACTTGTTGAGAGATATTTTTTTCGACAATGAATGTTGTGAAGACCGATTTGCAGAACCGACTTGCGGATGAACTACTTGTCAGATTGTTTGGTGTGTTACATTGAGAAAAAAAATATTCATTAGCATTGATGAGGAAACAATTATGCAAAGGTTTCAAAAGTTGGCATCTCGCAAAAACTATTTGAAACCTCTCAAAGTTCCAGTGCTTGAAGTACTCCATTGGTTAGGAAAAATTAGTTGTTATTCATGTACTTGTGTATAATAATGAAGTTTTTTTGAATTAATTTGACTTTCTTGTTATTGAATAGATCAATTAACTTTTGATATGTTTTTTATGTATTTATGTTTCATGTTTGTATGCCAAATTTTTTGTTGACCGGTTGGAATATTTATTCGGCGGCTGGAAATTTTTTTTTCCGTCAACTTTTGCCCCACCCTCTGACGAGTCCTGGCACCGCCACTGTATATCACTATTCACTAGCCTTCAACTTTGGTTTAATGGTTATGCTCTCTCACACGCCCCCACAGGGGGGGGTGCAAATCTCAAGGGTGGATTCGGAATCTGAACTCGTGTAGACGCATCATGCGAACACGAATGCACCGATTTGCTCCGTGCGCCGTTTGTTTTGGACTGCACCGCACGCCTCAGGAGATCAGTACCTGATCTGATCTGATCAATTTCCTTATAATTCTTATATTGGTGCATATGTAACTTTTTTAAATCATATTACATCACAATTTTAATAAAATTAAAGACCCTTCAATGTATATAAATATATTGAAAAATTTATACATGTAGGCGTAATTGAGAAAAAGTTGAGAGTTGTGAATGCATAGGTGAATCCATCTATATATATATATATATATATATATATATATATATATATATATATATATATCCATATTTTTAAAATTCTCGATTGAAAAATTGCTCCAAATTAGATCACAAATGGTTGAATTTGGACAAAGAGAGGAACATCACGTCTTCAAGCTTAGTAGACATATAAGACAATATCCTTTGTGTTACTCTCTATGATAAATACTAATAATAAATTTACGCATATTTCCAAATAGGCATAACTCAAATATTATTTATTTTTTTAGCTTAAAATTTAGGTTTTTGAAAGTTAAAATAAATCAAATTATTTTTAATTTTCACATTAATATTTAAAATAACCGATTAATCATATTTATAACAAAAAAATTAACTATTTCACCACCTTGCAATAAGAGAATTGGTATTAATTTTATTCACTGTCAAAACCAAAAGTTGAGAAATCAAGATAATTAAATATTGAGCTATTAAAAAACTCAAAAATTTTTTTTTTTTTTTTAAAAATATTCTTAAAATTTTATAGAACTAAATTCAAATTTGATTTTAATATTTATATCAAAAATAACCAAATATTGTCAAGATAGATATAAATAATTTCACCAACCTTAGATATAAGATCACTGTTTGTGTTACTAGTAAATACCAATAATGAATCAAATATGCAACGCATTAAAGATTATCAAGAATAAAATATGCATTATGTGCCACTATTTTTCATTGAGCGCTTAATGAAACTAATATATGTGTATTTCTTGAAAAAACACTCAAATTTTACGTTTTTTTTTTACTAATAAATAAATAAATAAACAAAGCCCATTTTATTTTATTTTATTTTATTTTTATTTTTTTTTGAAATAAGTGGATAAACCACAGATTTATTGAAAAGTAACAACAGTACAAAATAAGAAACTCCTCTCACCAGTGGTGAGGAGAAACAAAATACCACAAAGAAAATAAAAGCAAGGATAAAAATCTAAGAAGACGGAAGACACCACGGGCATCTCAGGCCTGCCTAGACAAAGCCCATTTTATAGCACGAGACTAATTTTAATTTTAACACGGGTAAACAAAATGGCAGGTTATTGTCAAGTCAGGCACAAATAATTGCACTGATATTTAGTACAAAAATTATTGTTTGCGTCTACCCAATATTGGTAACGAGTCAAATCAATTTATTTTAAAAAGAAAACATGATCACGTGGTATTAAGAAAAAAGATATTCAATGTTTTTGAAATTTAAGTTTTTTTTTATTTATTAAAATTTTGAGAGTGATTAATATATTTAAAATATAATATAATATATATATATATATATTTATGACATATGAAACTGTTTTTAAATGAAAGAATAATTTACATCGTTTTGTGTTAAAAGGTTGTTACCACTTACCAGTTTTTTTTACTAGATGAAGTTTAAAAATAAAAATAAAAACTTGTTATTTCTATCTTGTAAAACTGAAAAACTAAAAAGTTGTTATTTTTAAAATTTGTCAAAAAATAAAATAAAAAATTATGCCTCTATTGCTTCTCTCCCTCTATGCAATGGTTTACTTTTCTTCATTTTAATATTTTATTACTCAAATGACATGTAATGTAGAAAGGAGCAATTGTATAAGTAAATACTTCTACAACGTGGAAGATATACATCCGGCGCTATTTTAATATACTATCGGTCCCTGCAATATAATGCACATTTGTCTTAATTCCATATGATCTATATTTACTATGTGTATAGATTCATTTTAGTTTGTAAACTTTGTATTGATCATATACCTTTTTTTCATTTTTTAAAATTATTTGATGTTGACATAAGCATACTTCAATGACATTGACTTGCATGTGATACGCTACACATGACGCTACGTTATCAATTTAATTTTTTTTTCATTCTTTACCCAATTGTATGACTTGCCACGTGACTATAAAAATAATTAAAAAAATTAAAAAAAATTCTAGATGAATAATATTTTTATTGATCTAAGGCTTAAGATATGTAGTGTCGGTCTTTGAGTTTTCAAAATAGGTTATTCAGATGATTGAAAAACACCTGATTTACTCTAAAGAGATATATCAATCCAAAATGTTGATCAGTATCGTTGAAGTGTATTTGTAAATCTAACATTAGCTTGAAAAAGTGGAATGTACTAAATTTACAAGAATTCAATCAAATCCTCTTTGATCATTGGTGTTAGAAATTTTCATTGATAACTCATGGTGTCGATTACAAATCATATATTTCAATTATAACTACTCTGGCCAACCTAGGTTGACACTCCATACCTCCCTTTTTCAAGAAATAATTTTTTTGGGGAGGCATTCAACGCTATCTATAGGTGTTTCACCTAGGAGCATGTTCGAACGTAAAAGATGATAAAACAATCATTTTTTTTACTCGATAGATGGTAAGGCGACAAAGCATCCGCAAACGTCTAACCCAATCTCTTTTTTAAGTGAAAAAAACTCCTCCTCATGGTGTTCAAGTTTCACTTGCCGTCAATCCCCACCGTCAACATTATCCTTACCAAACTTCATATTAGGCTTCCTACTCTGTTGATCGATTGAGCGATCTAATTCTAAGGCTTGGCATTTGGATTAAAAATGGGTTTTTTTAGTCAAATTCTTTTACAAACTTTTGAATGACTGCATCTCAGTATTAGAGATTTGTGGAGTCGTGAATTCTAAATCCCACTCAATAAGAGTGATATAAAAATAAAATAAATGTACATGGTAAAATAGAAAAGTCTAAACGCCAAAATTTATACAGGTTCATCTTTATATGATATACATCATATTTCCAACTATCGTTGCAATATTTACTGTGAAGAACAATTTAAGAGTACAAAAATATATCTCACACACTCTCTTTGGTATGTCACACCTTCAAAAATACTCAAAAAATTATATATATGTATTTTTCATTCAAAAAAACTATTCTTCTCACACTCACTCCCTCCTTATGTTATCCCCTTGCATGTTCACAAGAACTCATGACCATTTATAAGAAGAATTATTAACTTCATTTCAACATCCAAATGAAGCCCCTCCCTCTCATAGGCATGGGTGAGTTTTTCTTAAAAAACACATTGGCGACTTGATTTATCACCATTTTTTAACATTTAGATATTCAATAAATAAAACATTATGGAAGAGTGATCAAGATCAAGATTTTCAATTAACTTACATAAAAACAAAATATTAAATATGAATAATCTCTTAACTTGAATCTCCACAACACTTGTGTGCTCTGTTATGAGTTCCAACATTTGAATCAGAACTTCTTCTAGCGTTTGAACCAAAAAATCCCCTAGTACTGACCAAGATATATTCATCATGGCTACCTTGAATCATGCTTCGTTGCCATTGCATCCTTTGTTTAATTTGTTTCCCTATTATTCCTAATTTATTTATTTTTTTATCTTTCCACTTTAGATAAAAACTTTGCTTTTTCCAACCCTAACTTAGTTTATTAGATTTTTAATATGCGCAAGTCTTTATTTTAGACCTAGTTTTTTTTTATAATTTGTATTTCAACAAATAAATAAATAAATAATGTCCTTGTACGTAGTATAGCATGACAATACACTATGGTACCAAGTTAAACAGGGCTAGCCTAAAACCATATGATAATACTTCAAGATCTCTTTGATCACATCTGCTCTTCGTTAAATGTCAAATGGAAATCTCAAAGAGATAGTGAATATTAATTTCTATGGCGTGAAAGATTGAAACACCATCGACCATGCAATATTTACAATTGCGACAGCACATTACGTGGCAGTTCTTATCCTTAAAGTACATGCAATACATGCATGTAAAAGTAAAACCCTCCACTAATTATTTCTAGTGTTTTGCGTCATATAATTAATCACACGTGACACACACTCTTTGGTTTTAAGATCTAAAACAGAGTTTAGATATTAAGAACAACAATCAAATAACAAGTATAATGGAAAAAAAAAAAAAAATCCACAATTAGTCTTCATCCTTATCCAAACTCATAATAATAATTTTTTTTAAAAAAGGTAAATTGCTAGAAATTCAATCTTATCCGTATTCACTTTGTCAGCATTGATGACGTGGCATCACCAAGAAGACAAGGCTAGTTACGTTGCTTAATCCTGAGCCACGTGGCACTCATGTAGGGGAAGGCCACGTCAAGAGTACATGCATCGCCACGTGTACGTCCGAACTTGGTCCAATTATCGGGAGGTTTTATAGCATCACCCTTGAAAAACCTAAAATTTAAAATAATGATGATTTTTTTTTAAAAAAAAAATACATATATATATATATATTAAAAAAAAATATTATGGTAAAAATTTCGCACAATTATTGGAGAAATGAGCAAAATGACTGAGAAAATGATTTGACAATACTTGGTGTCATGAAACTTTATGAGAATAATGAATGAAGATCGACAACAATACTATTATATCACTATTTAATATTCATACTTTCTATATGAGAGTATATTATTTTTTTTCTTTTTAAAGTAATACAGTAGGGGATTATTAATTAATTTAATTTAATTACTGAAATGTTTTATAGTCACTCTTATAGTAGAACTCATCCTCATTATTAGTGTATTAATGTAACTGTCTATTTTTTAACACCTTTTATATGACAACACGTCAAAAATCTCAGGGGTCAATAAGTTAAAAAAACCCTTCTCCATGCACTTGCAAGGCGCCGCGATGCCACGTCAGCACAATAGCGATACTTAGTTATAACGACTAATTAACAAATTAACAATAGAATTATCTCTTAATCTTAATTTGAGCCTATAAATACTCGTTTTGGTGCGCGAAGTTGAAGGGCACCAAAGAGCGTTGATTTCTCTCCTTCGTTTGAGCGTTTCCTCATCTCTTCCTCATCGTTCTCCGTTTCTTTGAGGATTTCTGGTGGTTTTTTGGGTGAAAATGTGTGGGATTCTTGCTGTTTTAGGTTGTTCTGATAGTTCACAGGCCAAGAGAGTCCGGGTTCTTGAGCTATCTCGCAGGCATTGATTCATTCTTTATTTGGTTAAAATTTGATTGTTTTTCTTTGATTTATGATGATTTATTTGTTTTTGGTTTATTGAGTGTAGATTGAAGCACAGAGGGCCGGATTGGAGTGGGTTGTATCAGCATGGTGATTGTTTTCTGGCTCACCAGCGTCTTGCCATTGTGGATCCTGCTTCTGGTGATCAACCCCTTTATAATGAAGATATGAACATTGTTGTCACGGTATTGGATCTTGTTTTCTATTGTTTTTTTTTTCATGATTTGTGGATGAATTTTGATGAGGATTGATGATAAATAGGTTAATGGAGAGATTTATAACCATGAAGAACTGAGGAAGGCTTTGGTTGGTCATAGATTCAGGACTGGGAGTGATTGTGATGTGATAGCCCATTTGGTAATTTCTTGATTAAAAAAAATTGATTTTTGTTGTTGTTGATGTTGTTGTTGTTGTTGTTCGTTCATTGTTTTAGTGGTTTTGTTTTGAAAATTCATGACAGTATGAGGAGCATGGAGAGAATTTTGTGGACATGTTGGATGGGATGTTCTCATTTGTGCTTTTGGATACAAGAGACAACAGCTTCATTGTTGCCAGAGATGCCATTGGTGTCACATCCCTTTACATTGGATGGAGTCTTGATGGTATTTATTCTATAATTTAATCTAAATTCCTTCCATTCTAGTTGTTTGGATGTTTGATTTTTTAAGCAAAAAAATGTTCTATATATATAGGTTCTGTTTGGATATCATCAGAAATGAAAGGATTGATTGATGATTGTGAACATTTTGAGGCCTTCCCACCTGGACATCTCTATTCAAGCAAAGCAGGTGGATTTAAGAGATGGTACAATCATCCGTGGTACTCAGAGTCAATTCCTTCCGCTCCTTATGATCCGCTGGTACTGAGAAAGGCTTTTGAGGATGTAAGCTACTGAGCTGAAGCACTTAAAACTTTGAAAGAACTGAGAATTTGAGTTCATAGTTAAATTTTATTATATTCTTGATTTTGTTTAGGCTGTGATTAAGAGACTAATGAGTGACGTCCCATTTGGAGTTTTATTGTCTGGTGGTCTTGATTCATCCTTAGTAGCTGCAGTCACTTCTCGGTATTTGAAAGAAACCAAAGCTGCAAAACAATGGGGAGCTCAGCTGCATTCTTTCTGTGTTGGTTTAGAGGTTATCTCTTATACATCTTCTATTTCAAAGAAAAGAAAAATCTACTTCTTTAGAATCTGTTGTTCTCACTGTTTGATCTTTG
The DNA here is from genome assembly GCF_009730915.1 of Dioscorea cayenensis subsp. rotundata. Taxonomy (NCBI): domain Eukaryota; kingdom Viridiplantae; phylum Streptophyta; class Magnoliopsida; order Dioscoreales; family Dioscoreaceae; genus Dioscorea; species Dioscorea cayenensis. The sequence goes on from NC_052488.1 coordinate 22,025,986, forward strand.
TTTTGTAGGGATCTCCAGACTTGAAGGCTGCCAAAGAAGTTGCTGATTATCTTGGTACAGTGCACCATGAGTTCCATTTCACCGTTCAGGTACCTACCTACAACTGTTGGAAACTTTTTATGTAAGAAGCTAGAATTTGTTTTGATGATTTACGTACTTTATTCTGTGATTAACAGGACGGTATTGATGCAATTGAGGATGTGATTCATCACATTGAGACTTATGATGTTACTACAATCAGAGCAAGCACTCCAATGTTTCTCATGGCTCGCAAGATCAAAGCTTTGGGAGTCAAAATGGTCCTCTCTGGTGAAGGTTCTGATGAGATTTTTGGAGGATATCTCTACTTTCACAAGGCACCTAACAAGGAAGAATTCCATCGAGAAACATGTCATAAGGTGTTCATAATTCATGAACTACTTGCCTTTTGGATTAACTGTTCTGTTTTTTTTTCCTGAAACAATTGGTTTGCAGATAAAAGCTCTACACCAGTATGATTGTTTAAGAGCAAACAAGGCTACATCTGCATGGGGACTGGAAGCTAGAGTCCCATTTCTGGACAAAGAGTTCATTGATGTAGCAATGAGCATTGATCCTGAATGGAAAATGGTGAGATAATTTACAATATAGATACACATATATTCATATATTTAGAATACATATGTTTAAAATACATGTATAATATGCCTGGGAATATTTCAAGGAACGAGTATGAATCTTTTAAAAATATTATTGTTTTTAAATATTTGCTTATATTGATCATGACATTAGCAATAAAAAAGATATTGAAATTCCATAAACTTAATGTATTTTCCTAAAAGATATGATCATAATTTCAACGTTAGTGTTTTTTATTTTGATTTTTTTTAGTGAGTTGTAGAAGAGCTTGTAATATCTATTATTATATAATTAATTTTTTTTTACGTTTTGGTTTCTCTTCTAAATTTTTTTTTTTTGAAAGATTCTTCTATTAGGTTTTATTTCATTTGGATTTGAATTTGATTGATTTATTTATTTTCATAAAAAGTATGTGCATGATGCTATAATTTTATTCATTAAAATAATTTATTTGTATTTCAAATTATGTATATATGCAATATTGTTTTACGAATATCAAACACGAACCAAGGGAATTTGCTTAGTATATATATAGTATTCATTATGTCATTTATTGCTGAAATCTGGAAGTTATTCAATCAGATCAAACCTGAAAGTGGGAGGATAGAGAAGTGGGTCTTAAGAAAAGCATTTGATGATGAAGAAAAGCCATATCTTCCAAAGGTCAGTCACATCTTCTCCAATTGAATATTCACTTAAAAAGAAACAGAACAAGCACTCAAGTCATTATGTTTTCATTCTTCAGCACATTCTCTATAGACAGAAAGAACAGTTCAGTGATGGTGTTGGTTACAGTTGGATTGATGGACTCAAAGCTCATGCAGAACAACATGTAATTTTTTTTCTACTTGTTTATCTGAAAGATCAAGGATTACTATTTCAAATTGTTAATCATAAATTACCATCTTTTACTGCAGGTTACTGACAAGATGATGCAAAATGCTGGAAATATCTTTCCACACAACACACCCACAACTAAGGAAGCATACTATTACAGGATGATATTTGACAGATTTTTCCCACAGGTAACTGATTGATTGAACATAAAGAAGAGGATCAAAATACAGGTAAAATTGGATGAATCTCAAAGTTAATAATGTGATGTTGTGTTTCAGAACTCTGCAAGCTTGACAGTTCCAGGAGGTCCCAGTGTTGCTTGCAGCACAGCAAAAGCAGTTGAATGGGATTCACAATGGTCAAACAACCTTGATCCTTCAGGCAGGGCTGCGTTGGGTGTTCATGAATCAGCTTATGAACCTCATGTTCCTGCTGCTATTGCCGCTGGGAAAGGGGCTAATATGATAACCAAAAAGAAGAAGCCAAGAATTGTTGAAGTTACTGCTTCAGGGCTCCCAATTAGCACTTGATAATCTCTTATTTAGACTAGTATTTATTATTGTTGTTGTTGATTATTTTCTTTTTTATGGAAATTAGCGGAGATCGTATTGTGATTATGAACCACCAGCCATGGAGTTTATTATACATGGCTTGATGATTTAAGCTTAAAAATCGCGCACATGTTCAATGTACTTCAGTACAAATCTTGAGTTCATTATCAGTTACTGGTTTCACCTCATTGAGTCAAGTCAAGCTTCAAATGAATAAAGTTTTGAGACAAGGCATTATAAAGGAATGCAGTTTTACAATATATTTGCACATGAAAAGAGCAATACATCCTGAAGGGAACTCCGAGTTTGATACTTCACATCTTAAAAACAAGGTAACATTGCATTCTAATGAACTCTTGCAGCCAATCTGTCAACTGCAAAGCGAGAAGCCGGATCACTCTAAGCTCAAGTTTAGAATTTGCAACTACTTCTGGAGCTTCAAGTTTGGTGGTTCCTTTGATATGGCAAATGATAGATGAAAAGTTTGTGATTTTTGTCATTTTCCTTTCACAGAATTCTTGGCGCAAGTTGTCCCATTTTTCCTGCCTGTTAAAACTTTTATGCGAAAAATGGATGAATCTTTCGCTGCTGGAATACGCGGCGACCTTGAAAATTTTGGCCTGCAAGATGCTTATAGGGTTTAATTTAAGTCTTGAATCAAAACAATATTATTTTATAAATATTGTTCTAGATAATCAGAAACCGGGAAAGCTTGCCTTTTTTTAAGAATGGGAATCTGATCCTGACTCTCTTTTGAAGCATCTCGATTGTCCACATGTTCCTGCTCGATATAAAGATAAAAAGTTAGATGCACACGGAACAAGCGATTGCCAGATTAAATACTGGCATTCATCAGTAGCAGGTCAAAATCAAAGTCTACATTATGCAGTGTGTTCTTAAGGATCAAAAATACATTCTAATACCTTGATGCACCTACATCCATCAACATAAAACCTTCCACTATTGCGAAGTTTTCATTTAAAGAATATGCTTGTGCAGCCATATGTCATTCCATTTCAAACTTTCTTTGATGTTTCCAAAAATCAATCAACAGAAAAAATGTCTGGGTTCAGATGAACTAATTCATGATTTGTAGCAGCCGGATAAATAACAGTTTCTAGGTATATTTATAAGAACATAACAGAATCTCAACAAATTCTAAAGTTCTTTTAAGGATTAAAGAGACACATCTTAATACTCAAAAGAACATACAACCACGAATCATCGCCATAATTTTCAATTCAAAAAAGGACAAAACATCCAAGTATCACATAAAACAGAAACTCAAAAACTCAAGAAATACAAATGTATACTTCAAAAGTGAACTTTCATAATACAAATGACTTAAAAAAGTTTATAATCACATTAAATGAAACCCAACAAATTGTACTTTAGTTCAGGTTCACATAATTAAAACGTCAAAAAATCAGACCCTCGCCAACTATCTTGAAATAACAATAAGCTTTCCAATGAAGATACATTAAATGATGATTAAATCCAAGAAATCGGCGCGCTTTACAGCAAGCTTCCATTAAAAATACTCAATTGATTACAACCACATGACCAATAACCCAATAAATTGAACTTCAGAACAGATTCACAGAATCAAGCATGCCACAAATTACCCCCTACACCAATTTTCTCCATTTATCAACTAGTTTTCCATTGAAGACACATCAATGATCACCAAATTCAAGAAATAGGTGAACTTTTGGCTTCTATTCTTGAATAACATTTTCAAATGTGCATGGGAAACAAATCGTCCACATTGTGCAATGATGAATCACAACATAAATCAAAGAGCAGTACTTTAAACACTCAGAAATTTACCAAAAAAAACAGATTAAAAAAGCAAACTTTGAGGGCAAAAGAAGTAAGGAATAGAATGGGAAACAAGAGAAACTCACCTCTTCCAATGAAGCAAGGGTTTCCTTCTGAGCCTTGGCCTTCAACTCAGCCAAACTCTGCTTCTCCTTCTGGGCCTTCTCCTTCTCTCCTCCAAATTTATCCACAATCCCCAATTTCCTCTTCTTCCTATTAAAATTCCACAGCTTCTTATCTCGAACTTTCCATACCAAACCCTTGCTGAAAATGATCTTTTCCGACTTCCAACCAGGCGATGAGCTCGTATCAATCACCGTCACCTCCGTCCTTGAATAAGCCCCAAAATCGGAGCTCGCTGGTCCCCGCTTCCTTCTCGGCTTCGCAGGCCGTCCCTTCTTCACGCCGGCCAAACTATTCTCGGCGCTCGATGGCGAAGCCGCCGGAGCAGCACGGGGGGTATCCCGGGCTCCACTTGCACTAGCCGAATCGGGACGGGAGCAGAGCTTAGGGTTCAGTTGCTTCCGCGAGCTCTTCGGCTTCTCGGCAACAATTCCCGAGGGGCCAGTCATGACGAAGAGCTCGGCGAGGACGCCACTCATAAGATCAAACACCTTGGGTTTCCCACATCCAGGATTCGCCGGCGGGGCGTGGGGACGAACAGGATCAGGGTTAGGGTTAGGTTGCGGGAGAGAAGAGAGGAAAGCATCGAGATCGAGGTCCGAGATCGGGAGACCTTGGGAGCGATGGAGGCGTTCGAGCCAGTTCGAGCTTCGCATTGCGCTTTCCTCTTCGTCAGTGAAGAAGAAAGACGATAGATTGGTACAGAAGGAGGAGGAAACTTTATATTTAACCCCCTTTAATGTTCTCTAATTATACTCTAATGGGGTTATGATAGAAATTCTCAAGAATCCTGGGTATATGTGCAACTATAAAATTTATAAAACATCTCCACGTGTGGTCACTGTGTGAAATTTATTTTTTTTAGTTATTAGATATTAATTTATTTTCCCCGATCACTTGAAATTTTTTGACCAAATTTAAATGACGTGACTGCTAAAAATACCACGTTACTTTTTTTTTTAAGTGAACTAAGTCAGCATCCTCTTTCCAGCTGAGATAAGAGAAAATATAAATTAAAAAAAAAAAGTACCATAACATTTTCGGCCGCCACATCATTTAAATTTGACCGAAAAATTCCAAGTGACCAACTGGTAAAAACAAATTAATATCTAATGACAAAAAAAATACAAATTGAAACATAATGACCAAAATAAAAATCAGTCATAACACAATAACCACTTGAAAATTTACCCACATCTCCAACTTTTTCCGGAGAGAGATGTATTATTACTATTCATATATATATATACATATGATATAAAGTGGGCAAAAAAAAAATAGAGGATGTATTATTGCTAGCAGATTAAGAATGATGGACTGGTTATATACAAATTGCAAGCATCATGACTTCTGAACCAGATCTGCTGTAACATTTGAAACTACTTGCTAATTATAGGTGAACTTTTGCAGCAGCAAACACTAGATAGCATTTCATCCATATCAAATAAAACAAAAGTGCAGCCAATTCATCAGCAACCAGCACGGAACCTACAAGCGCTCAATCTGTATTGTAACGTGGCTGATATTATATTCCCTTTTTATGTATTCTATCACCTTGTTAAGAAGAAGATCGGCGTCCGCCTCTGGTGTAACCGTAACATGGCATGCAAGAAGAACCTTGCCAAGAGTAAGCGCCCATATGTGTAGCTCGTGGATGGCTACCACTCCGTCCATTTCGCACAGTCCCTGTTCTAGTTTGGTTGCATCAATTTCCCGAGGCGTGCTCTCCATGAGCACGTCGAGGATGTCTCTCAGCATCTTGATGGTTGTAAAGAGGACAATGAGCGAGAAGAGGAGCGTGCATATCAGGTCAATGATCTTCCATTCAGGCTTGTACCATATGATAGCTCCTCCGATCATCACCCCGATGCTCTGAATTGAGTCTCCAAGAACATGAAGATACGCACTGTGGATGTTGATGTTTCGTGTCTTCTTGTGAGGGTCTTTGGCCCAATGGTCTGCACAGCTTGCTTCTTCTGAATGGCCCAGTAATGGGGTGTGTTGATGCTCAGGAACAGCAACATGCTGGTGATCATCCTTGTGCTTGATCTCCACTGAGATGCGGTGATCAGCTGAAACACTGATGGTATTGCAGTGACTGTGTCCGTGGCCATGGTGGTGATTGTGATCGAAATCGTGTTCGTGATCAGAATCAGAGTGGTCATGGCCATGGCCATGGCCATGACTGTGGCTGCCGTGACCATGATCATGTCCCAACAAAACAGCCATTACAACATTCACCACGAGTCCAAAGGCAGAGACAGCAAACATCAGCACACCCTTGACTTCACCATTGTCATATATGAGCCTCACAATGGCTTCATAAACCAGAATGCCAGTTAAGAGCCATATAAGTTGGATGGAAACCAATGCACCAAGAATCTCTATCCGGTAGAACCCATATGATTGGCGAGGAGTTGCTTCCCACCCTGATGCCCAGATTGAGAATAAGGAGATGGCAAAAGCAGCAACATCTGAGAGAAGATGCGCTGCATCTGTCAAAATAGCAAGACTGTTAGCCTTGATGCCACCAACCACTTCGACGCTCATGAATATGACACATAGGAAAACAGCAATGAGAAGTTTGCGCATTGATGCAGATCTTTCTTTGGCATCTTTTGAGCTGGTTCCATGTTCTGACAAACCACAGGTATTACCCTTGCAGATATTTTTCCTATCCATCCCAGGAGCTTCTAAAGGCTTGTTGACACCAATGATATGATCTGAGTTTTGAGCTTCCATCTACAATCCACAAACACGAATTAGGAAAGACCACCAATAGTACTCGAACATTCCTTTGTGACTAAAAAAATAACAAGGCCCAAAACATTAGATGCAAGAACAAGAATAGCGAAAATGTCAATCCTGGTAAAAACTCTGGTCAATGTCAATCCTCATAATCTCATTTTTATTCATTCAGTCATTCATTTTCTCCATTCATTTGGTCAAATAACAAAATAGACTATTCCAGTTGTACAAAATCAAAGGGTATTGCTTTAGCTACCACAACATCGAAATCCCATGATGGTGATTGGCTACTGATAATTAATAAAAACAGAACAAGAACGTAGCTTAACTAAGCAAACCATCACCGATAACCATGGACCAGGAGCAGTAACAAGAAGAAGAGACTCTTAGCTCCTACGTACAAGAGAAAGCAATCCTACCTTCTCTAGTTTTCATAATAAAGAATCATACAAGACCAACAAAGGCTTTTTGGACATATACAAACCTGAATAACTTCTATTGCAATAACAAGTTAGGATCTGAACCTTGTTATTCTTTATTTTCATTCGTATTCACCTCAATTCCTCCAAAATTTGCACTCAAAAACACAAAAACAAAAAAGGACCAAAAACTTTGATCCGGTTTACAAAAATACAATTTCCTTTTTTTCCTACAGCAACCCACAAAATCAGTTTTTTCCTTATTTATCTCACCATTTTCCTTCAAATAAACAGGGATTGTTCCCAATTTCAAAAATAATCCCAAAGCAATCAAATTTCATCAATATATCCAATCTTCCGAACCTAATAATCCCTCATCGATTATCAAAAACCGATTCTAACATTCAATCGAACAAATAATTGAAAAAAAAATCTCACCAAAGCTCACCTCCGAAGAAAAATTTCAAATCAACGATACAGACAAGAAAACATCCACACAAGAAACATCAAAGAAATCAAACAAAAAAAAAACAAAAACAAAAAGGGAGAAGAAGAAGCACGAACCTTCAGGAGAAGGACGACGGGAAGCTCTAGGGTTTGGAATTGGGGAAACAAGAACAGGAACGCGCACTGAAATGAGAAGAAGAGATAGGATTCTCTTTGAAGGGTGGTCGCGGCGAAGTGCTAGCCGTACATCCACTTGATCATCGATGAGGATTCAGATCTCGAGGCGGATGTGCGGTTGTTAAGGGGGGGGACTTCCGGGGTAATGGTTCCCCCCCTCGAGAGCTTCTTTCTTCTTCGCTTTAATAATTTGGCGGCATTTAAACAATAAAGAAAGAAAAATGAAGAGAGGATGACAACGCGGGTACGGGTTGGAAACCGTTATGCCCGAATTAGAATCCGATAAGGATCCGGGTTCCAGCGATGACTTGGACGTGGTCCACTCGTTACTTTTACTTTGATCTCCTCTGTTTTCCTTAATTAATACAACGTGTTTATGAAATAATCAATTTTAAACTATTATTATCTATACATATAATCTACTCCGAAAGCGTTTTAAGGAACAATTTTGATTTTTTTATAATATTTAAGTTTTTATTTATATTACTTATAATATCAATAATTAAAAATATTAATTATACCTAATTACTTATGTAATAAATGTCTATAACACTTTTGAAATCCAAGATATAAGATAGTTTCTATGGTATAAGTTATTTAGATGTATAATCTCAGCTTTTGAAAGAACAATTTTAATTTTTTTTATAATATATAAGTTTTTATTTATATTACTTATAATTTTAATATTTGAAAAACATTAATTACACTTAATTATTTATGTAATAAATGTCCATAAGACCTTTGAGATTTAAGGTATAAAATGGTTTCTATGGTAGAAATTGTTTAATAATATTATTTTATATATGATATTGCCTCAAAACTACTCACAAAATTTTAAAAATTCCGATGCGAAGCCATGGAGAATGCCTAGTTATTATTATTATATGTGTATAAATGTAATTTGAAGATTTTTATAATTAATTTTAAGTTGAAAACTAGAATAATCAATTAGGGTGGTATATCTACATCCGAGATGGTTCGTCATAGATGTGATTAACCATTTTTAATGATTTGGTTTTTTGTGTTTCTCCTTATTATCATATGTTTTTTTTTTTTATCTGATTGTAAATTATTTTTTTGGTTCTCAGTTTAAAGTTCTCTTCAATATATTTTTTGAATGATTTATTCATTATTTATTTTTAAAAAATAATTTGTTAGGCAACTTAACCTTTTATTTTATAGAATATATTATAATTTTTTAAATTAAATGCTTGCTAACCGTTATCCTAATTGTGATTGTTCCAGCATGTCGCCCTTGATCAATAACATAGTTCTATGAGGATAGCTCTGGGTAAAATTTGCTAAGAAACCGGCAATGATTAACTTCTTTCTCCCAACCTTTGTTTATCAAAAATATCACTGCATCATGCACTTGAAGAGAATAAGAATGTTCACTATCCGCATCATTAGTTAGGAATTGAATCGCTAATGCTGCATCTATATATTTCCACCATACTTAAAGAAAGTCCTAAATTATTATTATTTTTTTTTTTTGCAAGTAACAAACCCTCACGAATACCCTGAAGTTCTATCATGAGATATGAGCCAGGCCAATATAAATTGATCACAAATTTGCCGAGCCAATTACTATCGTTATTACAAATTATCAGCCTGCCAAAGCACGTTTAGTTACATGGACGCTAGAACTATTTGCACACAATCACTACTCACACTTTAAAAAATATGTCATTATTTTATAATTCGAACTCTCATCACTTGTTAATAATTTTAATGAAGACCTGACTACTAATAAACCACTTGATCATTGGTATGTATGTAACTAACTTAGCAGCTAAAATCCGGCATTCATGCAACAAAAAGGATGCATTATCATCCAACTCCAATATATATTTATGTATGTATGTATCACATCAGTTATTGAACATTAAACTCTCCTTTATTAAGCAACCATTTTATTTTGGACAATAATAGTCTCTATAACAACTTCATTGCAGAGAATGTTTATATTTAAAAAACTGAAGGAGGAGGTCCAGGACTGGTACGTGGATCATGGTAATCAAGATCATCAGTTACAGGGCCTTCAGGTGGAGGACCAGGACTTGTGCGTGGACCATGGTAATCAAGATCATCAATTGTAGCATCATTACTTAGCTTCTTATTATTATACTCAAGACCATCATGTTGCAAAGTGTCCACATGAGGAGGGCTACTTGGCACTCCTCCAGGCATAGCAGGAGTTGGTTCTGGATCACTGTAGTCATTCACTCCCACCTTCAGTAGCCTTCTTTCAGTTATTTCTCCTTCCCCTACCATCAAATAATATCAATTCCGTTAATTATTCGTCTCCTAACAATACTAAATGAATGTTTGGTTTACCAAACTGAGCTAATAAATTTTTCTTTGGCATACAATATATCCTGGAGAGAAGGAAAATAACATCTTCTCACATAGGACGGTGAACAGTATATCCATACTACTAGTGTATGCATAGTATTACTGTAATATTTATACAATATTTTACAGTGTATTCATAGTACTATCGACCCAGAGATTCGATCCTGGATCTGCCTAATGTTTTAACACACCAACTAGTGGTTGTTCGAAATTTTATATTACCGTTGAAAATAGAATTACAAAAAAAATAATTCTCAAGTCATATTAATAAGAATATGTGCAATTTTGTCTGGGTGACAATACAGTAATGTAACAGTAATGTACAGTATTATATTTGGTTAGCTGGTAATCTTTCATTAAAATTTATCCTTTTTTTACTAAAATACTTTTTATAATAATGACAAAATATATCAAATTCCATAATACCTTCAAGTAAATTTCAAAATTGTTTAATAATAAATATCTTTTATCATTAAAAACAATAAAATTTTGATTTTAATTTATTAACTCAAATTTACTAATTTTAAATAAATAAAAAATTCCCGCTAATTTTATTTTTAAAAAATAAGCTTAAATGATTTTTATTATCATTTAAACATTTGGATGAGTATCCTTTCGTATAAAAGATATGTATAATTCCAAAACAAGCTGCTAAAGTATTATAAAAATTATTTCGAAAAATACAATTAATTTTTAAAAAAGTAATATTTTTGAGATTTTATTTAAAAAAATATAACTAGGAAAAAAAAAACATATTTCGTTAAAAAATTACCATTTATTTTAGTTGGTAATCACAATCCCGGTAATATTTATCAAATTATCACATTACGGGAATACGATATATTTACTCCATATAACCAAATAAAGTAATATAACATAACCGATATTTTGGAAGTAATATAATATTACCCCAACCAAACGACTCTTAAGATATTATTATTATTATATATAATATATATAATATATTAGTGGGAAAAAAAAAGCATATTAGAAGATTATACCATAAAGTAGGGAAGCCCTTCCAGACGCATCGGAGAGCAAAGCACAAGAGAGAAGAAAGAAGAAGAACAATGCTTGAAGTGATGAACCCATTTTTGTCCTCAAGCTTTATAGTATGAGAGGGGAAAAAAAAAAGGAGTTTATATAGGAGGGGAATTGAGAAAGGTGGCATTTATGTTCCTTTAATTTTTCACCGTATTTTTTGTGTTTCATACTATAATCTTTAAGATTTGATTGTATCTTTAAATATAGATAGCTTTTATGTAGTTTATTGTATTTTGTCAATAAAATTATTATCTTTTAATTTTTACTATATCTCTGTTATACATTGAGATACTTTCCTCTAATGATTTTTCTACATATAATAATTTTCATATTTATGGTGAATCATAAATATTATTTGATTTTTGCCATTTTATATAATCATTTAAGCAATCATTTTTCGACTTTTTTTTTCAAACAAAATTCTTTGTTTTTTTTTTAATTTAAAATTTAACTTTTCATTAGTTTTAATGATAAATATGAGTTTTATGAAAATATGTTTACGACTAGGTACTTGTTTTTTATATGTACACATTAACTATCAATTTTTTTAATTAAATAGATAAATCATAATTCATTAAAATAAAAGCCAATTAACTACCAACTTTTCTAACATGAAGATAAAATGATTTTAGTCCGAATAAATTGATCCATAAAATAAATTTGAAATTATGTTTATATATATATATATATATATATACAGAAAAGCACAAAAAGAAGAAGAGGAAGAAGTTGATTAGCAGAAATGAGAACATGAAAAAGTACACTTTTGAATTCTGAAAAAAAAAAAATATTCTCAAGTGCGTTCAACATTGGAGTTCCAATTCTTATATAATATGTCTATAAAAGGTAAGTCTAGCAAGAAGAGATTAAATATAAAGTGACTTCATATGCTTAATTTGAATATATTAAACCAATTCCAAGATGTAAATCAGAACGGGTAATTAATAGAGTCAAACTTTTGCAAGGCATGTGGTATAAATGCATTAATCAAAATCTCTATGCAGACTATGCAGTCAATTAACAACTTCATACCTAGTGCAGAACCTGGTCAACTTTCAAAAATGTTTTGCTGATGAAAAATAAAATTTCACAGTATCATGTATACAAAATGAATTTAACAACAAAAATATATATATATATATATATATTGAACCTTTAGATGCGTGAAATATCGCGGCCAAATACGAGTGTGGTCAGCCAGTTAATTGCCACATAGAACCTGTTTCTCCAGCTTATAACTCGAGTCAGATATGCAGACCTCCAAATAAACCAGCTCACAAATCCAGCAAGAGAAATCCCTTTTCCTTCCTGATATAATAAATGTCACATTATTTATTTATTTATTTATTTATTCATGTATGAAGTTTTGATCCAATGGAAACATTATGAAATGAATGGAATCAAAGAAGAATTAACCTTGCTTTGCCTGAGATCTACAAGAGCTTTGTATCTCCCAACTGTTGCCATGCTACCCAAATGCTTGTAGATAAATTCATCGCCTAGTTCTACATTTGTGGCACTGTTTGCATGGCCACCACCAGCTTTGCCAATCATGTTCAGAAGTTCAGCCAGGTATTTCCCCTGCCTTTCGGCAACCTGATTTGGGCAACCATAAGTCAGAAAAATCTGAGAGTATGCATAAGTTTGCCGGCTGTGTGTGTTGGTCGTTCAATATGAGTAAAATGTAAACTAAAAGATCAGCATCATTCAGGTCTAAGTTGATTGGTGTGTGTTTTGGTGGTTCAATTTGAGCAAAATAGTAACTATAAGGTAGTATCATTCAGGTATAAGTTCATCAGGTGTGTCTTGGTCATTCAATACGAGAAAAATGGAACCTATAAGTTTAGCACCATTTGGGTCTGACTGCAATTTAATAAGATGAGCTACTAGAGTATCAGAACTAACCTGTGCTAAAGCTGGTAGAACTGGCTTGCCAGTGTCTTCAAGAAATCCACTGCAATCACCAATAGCAAACACATCCTGGACTGAGGGAACACGTAGCCATTCATCAATTCCTATCCTGTTTCAGTGCAAAGGCAGGATAACTAAACACATATTTGCGAATGATGGAAGTACGTGAAATTCTTATTGAATACAAACAAATGCTAGGAATTGTGTTCCAAATAAATTGGCTGTGCAAAGTGCATGAGAAAATACCTTCCACCAGGTGATTTCGGAAATGGGAGAGAGTGTACAAAAGGTGATGGACCAACACCGGTAGACCATACAAGAAGCCCATACGGGACCTCTGTGCCATCATTAAGAATTATTTTTTGAGGCTGGACATCTTTGACAACTCCACGCACAAGGCGAACTCCTGACTGATGATCAAACATGAAATTGTCAGAAATAGCAACTTTGGGTATGAAACAGATAGACCGAGAGCACACGGTTGTTGCACTATATATAAATGAAAACATTGGTTTTCATGAGAGAACTGGTAACAAAACATTGATTCACTGTAAGACAAATTTTGGATTACCATAATATACATATACATATATATATATATTCTTAACCAGAAGCGATTTACTTAAATATGCACCTTAGTCAATTGATTTGTAGCATACTGTCTGAGCCGCACATCGAATGAGGATAATATTTCATTAGCCTAACAGAAGAAAGAAAAAGGTAATAAGTCACTAACATCAGGAGTCAAGCATAGTATCAAGCATTTAATATGTAAATATAAAGTATTAACAAAAAGCATCAATGTGACAGAAGACTTATTTAATATCGCACTACATTCTAAAAAGGGCCATCAAAGGAATACCTCAATCAGGGTGACATTGATGTAATCTTTGACATGGGAGTATCTTTCATGAACATCCTTGATAATGAAATCACTAAGTTCACCACTGAACTCAACGCCAGTGGGTCCACCTCCAATCACAACACAGTGCAGTAGCCTCCTCTTCTCTTCCTCTGATATGCCTGTAATAAATGCACAGCACCAGAGCAGCACATGTTCAAGATTTTTATGTTACTAAACGCACCATCAAAATTAATTTTTTTTCACTACATAAAAGAATGATATTGATAAGTTACAAGGCTGTCGACACACTGGCCAACTTCATTAAGGGAATTGTAACAAAGAAAAATTAGTAACAATTTGAACAGACAACAAACTCAAAATTCAAACCTAGAAACTATTATAGTTATTTGAATACATAGGAAACCTTTAAGCTGCATGTTTGAAGTTTTTCATTCCACTGTTTTGTGTGTCATGTTTGCTAAAGAAAACTTGCTTAGGTAGAGGGATGAGAGCAAGATTACGAACACACAAAACATTTGTCTTATCTCATTCATCGAAGTTATAACCATGCATATGTGTCAAAAAAGTAAGATCTCATCAATACAAGTTTGTATTTTATCTGCATCCAAGAGTTTGGCCAGAGAACTTACTATATGCAAATGATAAACACGAGATAGTTATTTACAGACAGACAGCAATATTAATCAAAGATATGTTCACTATCCTCTGCACTCTGACTCAATAATTAAAAGAGGAATAAACAAGAACATTCAAAAAAAATTATTCACCCTGTTCTGCGTTTTGGTGTTTGATTGTTTGTTCCCGATCTTTCACCCAACTTTATTTGTTCAGTTATTCCTATTTTCTAAACCTGAATAGATCCATCTTGTAATTCAATTCCAGTCATCCAGTGCATTACAAACAAAGAATAAAAAAAAAATAAGCACAAAGAATGGCATATTCCACCAGTCCCACCACAATATGTTAAATCCAAATCATAGATAGGTTGCAAATAAAACCACTAAAAAATGAAGATTCCAAGGAAATGAAGCACTATCTATAAAACACAATTTTTTGAGATAAAGCATACCAGGCACATCAGATAGCATTAGATTGAGAAGCAGCTTCCTTCGAATTTCCTGAGCATGGTACACTTCACGAAGAAATATCGCATGTTCTCTTACACCATGTATTCCAAATGTTGAAGCCTCCGCTCCAGATGCAATGACCAACTTGTCATAAGACACCTTAAATTTCCAAGGGTTCAAATCACTCCCAGCATTACCATCAGTAACAGTTTCACAATGCACCTTCACATTAGCAGATAAATGTCAGTAAAAACATAAACCACACACAACCAAAAAATGCATTTGATTTCACAAATAATGAAATTCTGTCCATGCATCATCCAAAGATGCCAAAATGAAATGCAATGAATGATTAACTAATCACTCCAGCATATAAATTTACCCCTCAAATTCCATCAATCAAATTCCAGAGTTCTTCATCAAAACTTCAAATTTATCAAAATCAAAGCCCAATAAATCATGCAATTTGAAGTGAAAAAGTAACAAACAAGAAACTTTTTCAAGAATATCCCTGCGTTAGCTTTTCCATTAAACAAACAAAAAAAAAAAAAATCAAAAGTTAACTCAAAAACAGATCTAAATGGTCGAAACAATATATAAACAATTCAAGATAGAATCCCAGAAAGCCTCACAGTGTGCGCCTCGGGATCGATGGCGTTGCAGCGGGCGAGGAAGAAGTAGGACCCAGGGGAACGGGAAACAGCGGGCTGGATCCGGCCAACGGGCTCAGCAACGGAGCGGAACTCGAGAGTGCCAACGCAGGTGGAGGCGAGGAGCGGAGTGAAGACCATGTGGTTGCGAGGGGAGATGCAAACGACATCGTAGAGCTCAGTATCAATTCCCTTCATCAAACGGCATCCAGCCCATCCCGTTCCGAGCACAACGACTCTCGGCTTCTCGCGGCCGGGTTCAGTGGGGGCGAGACCACCGAAAGCGGCAGGCGGAGAGCCCGGCGGGTGAGCAGGGGAGGAGAAGGAGGAGGAAATGGAGAGAATGGGAGGCAGAGGGCGGGGAAGATGGGTGGAGGAGCGGGCTAGGGATCGGAGCCAAGCCATGGATGGGGAGGAGGAGAGAGAGAATGGAGGTTTGACTGGTGGTGATGGCGGTGGCGGGTTCCGAGACTATTGGGTTGAGTTGATCGATTGACTCGGGATTTGATTGGACCTGAATCATTGTTTTTCTATAAAAGTCCTTCTGATTTGTTTTATTTATATCCGAGTGAAATCATTTGTGAGGTTTTGTTTGCTTGAACACCCTCGTAAATATTTGTAATTGTAATTATTAATATCATTGAGTTAAAATGAGTAATATGACAATTATTAAATTATCCTAGACGAAAGCGAGGGCAAGAGTTTGAATTTTTTCCCTGATTACTTAAGCAATACTGTTTTACTTACTATTTGGATGTGTGGGTTTTTTATAAAAGAATTTTTTTTAAAAAAAAAAGTTTTTCACTTTTTTATAAATAAAAAAAATTATAGTAATTTGATTTGGACAATTTATAATTTTTAAGTTTGAGGCAGAACAAATAGAATTTTCTCTAACGTTTGGGTTGTAAATTTAATAAAGTTGATATATATATATACTAAAATTTCAATTTGTTTATTTGAAAATCCAAGAATGGATAATGAGATGAAAACAAAGGAAATTGTAGCTTTGATTTAGGAACTATATATGAAAATTCATTTTAAATTTTGGATAATACCAGACTAAAATTAACAAATTTTACAAGTATGAAAAAAACTTTTTATTAAGGTATAAGTTTTAAATTTTAGAAAAAAAAAACCTTTTAGGTGCTATACTTCCAAATTTGTTTCATTTAAACAATTAGTTATTTTACAGTTAAATATTCAGTCAATTATTTTTTTTTTGAAATAACATGGAATAATGTGTCAACAGGAAAGAGTGCATATTTTGGTAATATACTTTCTAGATGGTCTAATAAGTAAAATTAAAAGCTCAACAGGAAGAACATCAAACTAAGATTAATTAATAATAAGCAGGGTCTTTGTTTACAAGTACAGCGATCAGATAAAGAAATGCGACAGAATGTACAAAATAATAGAAACAAGTTGAAAAGCCTTCAACGATTCAGACCATGCATGTGAACATGATGCAAAATAGCACATCAAAACAAAAAAAAAACGCCAACCAAAGGTTATAAAAGTTTTCCAAAAGTTTGGCAGCTTTCATGGCAAAACAACATGTTCATCAGACAAAGTTAAAAGTACCATCATTAAAATATAGAATTAAGTCACCAAACTAATATTTTAAACTAATACAGCAATCAGTAGGATTCACTTTGCTCTTGTTTGGTCAATTTGGATGGCTTGAATTTCCACAATTCAATAGATTCTTATTTCCAGAAAGTTTTGAACTTCAATTGGTTTGATGGCAGGTAACAAAGTTCAAAGCAGCTAGGACCAATTAAGGTTCTTCCCAAATGCAGATGACGGTAATCTATTGCCAATCAGGTCTTTTAACTCCAGCGCATCAGGAAACCTTTTCTGCTCCAATTTAGAGAAGACCTGCAGTATGAAAAGCAAAAACAAGCAAGTTACCACAAATCTTAATTTGAAGCAAATAGTTTTTCATGCATGACTCATTGTCTAGAGCGTTGTGAATCACATTTTCACTTTGATGTTCCAGGCATATTTATGTCAAAGTTCTCACTTTGATAACACTCAGCATAACTCATTTTTCTCAAATCAACATCCTTCAATAACTATGCTTAATCGAGGATTAATAGATTTAGAAAATAAATTTCCTTTCTATGATTAGACTTAACACTCAATGTTAAATCTTTTCCGCAGAAATTACCAAAGTATGAATGCACTTGTTGGTATATGCATGGTCAAAAAAGTTCTTGTAGCTATTCTCATCCTCCTCCGTTTTTCTAATTATAACATCATAACACTATATGAGAGCTCATCTTTGCTCCTCAATGACCTCCATTAATTATACTTCTAATTCTTGTAAAAAAAAAAAAAAAGATAATATGCAAACCTTCATCTATATATCTTCCTATCAAGTTAGGACCAGAAACAGAATACACTAACATCCCTCAAAGTGTGAGAAACTCTGAGGCAAAACTCATCAAACTTGTAGAATATATTTGCATGTCTATGATATATCAACATATTTTGTAGTGATTCTAAGTTCAAACAGTCAAAATACAGACCATTATTTCACATCACCAATTAAAATATAAAACTACTACCTTCAAGCTTAAAAAGATCAATGGTTGATTGGTTTTTACATAAACGATAACTGAAAGAAAGAAAGATTTGTCAATGAAGTTGTCAAAAAACATGAATAAGAATGGTAAATCACTAGAATTACTAGCAATAAATCCAAACAAAACATAAGGGGGACCTTACCAATTCACCGTTGCAGAAAACTTCAAATGCACCAGAACTTTGTAAGGTTGATTGCAGAAAGTTGCCCAGAAGCCAGCTTGATGCAATAGTTCTAAATTTATTGGCACGCAAAGAGAAGTACCATGAAGGAGGGTTCAAAATTCCCAACCGTGGCAGTATATGTTCACCTGCCACTATAATTCCAATAAATCCTGCTTGAACAATGGGGAATACTTTGCTCAAAACCCGTTTCGGTAATGAAGGTGGGTAATTTGAAAGAACAACATTAATCCCAGGAAAAGACTCTTCCAGCATTTGCTTCAATGAATTTGCAGTGCCCCTGAACAAACTTAAATCAGTTCATAGAAACACATGAATCTTATTAAACCAAAATTTATTGAAAAAAAAGTAATTTTTTCAAGTGGGGATCAAAGATCTACAGCTGGGCAATAATCAACCATCATGAATCAAGCACATTAATTTTTCTCTGCCAAGTATTATAAATCCACACTTCAATGCTGCATTGTTGCAGTGAATTAAAGCATCAATGAATGCATTCAAGCCCTAGAAAGTAGAAATTCAGTTCCCTTCGCATCAATGGACTTTTATCAACCAAAAACCTAAATCTACCACTTTGTGAGATCGAATTTCAACCTGTAAGAGCAGGAGACACAGAACTTGAATTCAATAGTGGAATCGTATCCATTACCAAAAGTAGAGGAGACCTGAAAAATTAAGGATCGAATGGAATCACATCTGGAAATCCAATAAACCAAAAAAATCACACAACTTTGGTGATTGATTTGAAGATTAACCTGAGTGGATGAGAAATCGGGAACTTGAGGGTTCACCGGTGATGGATGGTGGTGGTGGTGGTGATGATGACGGTGAACGTCGGCGAGATTGGGAGAGGAATGAGGAGGTGGAGGACGAGGAGGTGGCGGGCGGGAGTAGAGATTGACAAGATCGGAGCACAAGAGAAAGATCGGAAAGGCGAGCATGAAGAACTGGAGGCGATCCATCGATGGAAGGAAGCCGGATCGCCGTGCACCGCCGCCGCCGCCGCTGCCGCCGCCGAGAGCACCGTCGAGGAGGAGCAGAGGACTCTGGAACCAAAGCGCGAAGAGACGACCTCGTTTGCTTTGAGATCCGTGATCTTCGATCACACACGACGCGTTGATCTTAAAGCAAATGGACGGCTGATAAAAATACTGAATTTTAACTGATTATAAAATTAGATTTACACACAGTCACACATTATATATACCATTAATTTATATTTTTTTTATATAGATAAATATATTTTAAAAATATAAATTTATACAATTAACTCATTAAATATCGAGAGATGGACATATAAAAGCCATAAAAAGACATTTCTCTTGTATTTCATAAATTATTGAATAATATAGATATATATTTAATTGGAGTTGATGATATGCATGAAATAGAACTATTTTTTTAAAAATAAAGTGGATAAATTATAAATTTATTAAAATAAAAAGAGTACGGAAAAATACAACGGTCTGAGACAACAATAAGAACTAGAAATAAAAACGGTCTGAAATCCTCACCACAGATGAGGAGAACATAGAACCTTTAAAATTAAAAAATAAATTTATAATTATTTTTAAAAAATCTTGCAAACAAAATTTATAATGTTTACAAAAACTAAAAAAATATTTAATTAAATGAAACAAATGGAAGAAATGTGAAAGTAGTGCAACATGAACATGTGTCTAGATATTGTGAAAATAGGCAATCATTCAAATGAAAGTTTGAAATTGTTTTAAAATAAAGAAATATGGAAATAATTAATAATTAACATATTACTTTTAAATGTATATGAAAATACTGAAATAAATTCAATGAATGGAAGAAAAAAAAAATCTAACAGTGTGTGGGGAAGTAAAATAATAAAACCTTTTAATAAATTGGTAATGTAAAAACATGGTTTGGTGGAACATTTATGGAGAGATGGAAAAATTTAATGAAATTAATGGGTTAGGTTTCCAATTGCCCCCCTGATTAATTGAGCCATATTGTAAATTTTTAGTTTACTGTTCAAATGGACAGGCTTGCATTTGATAATTAAAAATATATTAAATTTTATGTGCCTTTGGGTGGTGCATGCATATGATGCAATTTATTTTTCACATGAAGACTGAAGGTCGGTTTGATTTAAAAATGATAATAACAAAAGCAATAAAGCACAATAAATGGTTCAATTACATGTTTATTTTATTCAATGGACCATATATAAATAAATAAATATATATATATATATATATATATATATATTGTAAGATTCACTTTTGATCTGCTTAAGTATTTGATAAAAAATTATAAAATTATTGTAATATTTTGTTTATAAAAAAATTCACATAATAGTGTTTATGAATTATTTTCTTCCTTTCAATATTCATCGTTTCATTTTTATCGTTAATACAAATTATTAGTTCATAATTATATTTTTAAATTTCAAAATATATTTAATTAAATAAATAATTATAAAATATTTGAAAATAAGGAACTAGATTTTAACATATAATTCATCAAAATTATGATTTATTAAGTTTACTCTATTATTTTTTAAATTATATTTTGTTGAAATCAGATTTGTTAAGAATAATCAAATATTCAATAAAGTTGTGATGAACTCGTACTTTATTTGCAAAACAAATATTACTTGAGTGTACTTCAAATTTTAATGAATTAAACTAGACATTGAAAATTGGTGATTGATTGATTAAAAGTAATAATAATTAGCTATGTTCACCTGAAACTAATTTGGAATATCATTATTTAACTAACACATCAAATTAGCATTTGTTTAAATGTAAAAATGTCTATCAGATTTTTTTTTAACTTAATGATTTTAAAACACACAAATATATATATATATATTATTGAGAAAAAAATACATTTAGTTCAATTTGATATGGAATTATTCGAATAAGAAATGCAAAATGGAATTGTTTGTGTAGATAAATAATATATTTTAGGCAAAATAAAAAAAACTAATCAATTCGTTCTAGATTTTAATTCTATGACTTTGTTTTGTTTTGTTTTTCACAATTAGGTGACAAGTGCTTTCAATTTAAAGGATTATCAAAAAACAAACGAATACAGAGGTGCATTAGTTACGGTAACTTATTGATTTTTAAATAAATTACTATTTATCCCACAAAGGACTTACACCGAAGCCCATAAATAATATTGATGAATAATAGTGAGCCAAGTGTATATTACATGAATAGTACTGCCGAGAGAAGGATTCAAACTTTTACATTATTTTTGCACTTTTGTGTTCTACCATTAAGTTATCCAATGGTTAACTATAACTCAAAAATTGAGATAATTAGTTTCTTAATTCATGAATGAAAAATTAATGAAGAACCAAATATCATGCTTGCTGTTTTTCACAATCACATTAAACATGCAAAATCAAACTAGAGCCATAAAGTTGTGCAACACGTGTCTAAATAAGTGAAAACAAGTACAAATCAATTAAGTGACGTTTCAATTGCTACTTGCTTGGTCTAAAACAAAAATGTGAAAGTTTGAAATTGTTTAATAAAAAATAATTATATATATATACATAAATTATTGAATTTTGAAATAACTAATATTAATTAAAATATTTTTTTAACGTAAATATTAATGCTTGTGATTAGTTAGACATATGAATATATTACCTAATTTTTTTATGGTCTTTTAAATGAATAATATATGTCTGCAAAACATTCTCTATGAACATCTATAGTCCATAGATAATAAACCTATGGACGTCCAATTATCAGTCATTGGATTATGATCCAACGGTCGATATTTATAAATAATAAAACTATATACTGTGTTGTTCCAAACAGTAATTATTGTATTTATTACTGTATAAACTCATGTTCATCAATATTGACCGTTGGATCCAAATCCAGCTCAATCCAACTGTGGACGTCCATAAATTTTTTATCTATAGACTTTCATAGATAAGTGGTCCTCTCTATATATATTTATTTATTTATTAAAAGAATAACTAGTGTTTTTTCAACATTAATGTTGAGTGTTGAGAGGGACCGCCCATCTACTGTGCCAAATGACTTAATACAAAAATACTAATGTCACATCTATGGTCATTTTCCTTTACATTCATTTATATTTCCAAATTCATCTTAAATACTCCCAGATGGTTAAACATTGAATGTATATTTATTTTTTCATTACATTCGTTTTAATTTTTATTTTCTAAACATGATAAATTTAGTTAAATTTAAATAACTTTTTTACCTAGCTAGCTGTCCCCAAATTAGCGGGAGTTAGAAATGAAATGAAATACTCATTCATTGAACTGAGAGTGTTTGAATATTAATTATTCACAATCTATTATTTGGTACACAAGAAGATAACATGGAATAGATTGGTGTATATATAATTTTAATATGTATTAATTATAAATTTTAACATATAATTACAAAACTAATATAATTACACTATAATTTTTTTAAAATTATAAAATACATTTCTTGAAGTGGGAATGATGATTTTCTACCTTTTGAATTTTTATTAATTATTATTTTTACTATCCGAATTGACACTGAATATGAGAATAACTATATTATATTAGATTAGAGAAAATATTTGATAACTTAAATTATAAGAGTGTACGTATGGCTAAAATATTTTTTTTATAAAAAATAATTTCAACTGTTACTACATTAAATAGTATAGAGGTGGTTAAAAATTATAAAATCTTTCATTAACATAAATTTAAGATTTAAAAAAATATATATTTTATCTTATGTTTCTAAAATATTGTTTATTTAGGAGCACTTTTTTTTTCTCCATAATATCATTTATTCAGAAATAAAAGGACCACAGAAAATAGCAGCTTAATTATTTGTAGGAACTTGCCAAACACATTTATTTCAGTTGCCAAACACAAACAGGCTTCCAATTTTCAATAAATACCCACACTTGTAACCATTCTAGTACTAAAGAAGAAACATAGTAAGAAAGAAAAAGATAAGGTAGGGTTAGTGTTAGGGTTTCAAGTTAGCAATGGACAATGCAGGAGCTAGGGAGATGGGGAAGATAGAGTTTGATGCCGGAAAACCTCCGCCGTTCCGCATATCAGATATCCGAGAAGCGATACCGAAACACTGCTGGGAAAAAAATGCATGGAAATCTATGAGTTATGTTCTTCGAGACATCGTCTTCATCGTGTTTTTCGCCGTATTTTTTCTTTGGATTGATGCTTGGTTTGCATGGCCTATTTACTGGCTTGCTCAGGGTACCATGTTTTGGGCTTTGTTTGTTCTTGGCCATGATTGGTGAGTCTCAAAATTTATATAAATTAAAACCATGCAAAATTTCATTTATTTAATTATTTATGTGTTTATTTATTTTGATATGATTTACTTCATGTTCATGTTCATGTTCATAAAATTAATACAGTGGACATGGGAGCTTTTCAGAGAGTGTGAAGATGAACAATTTAGTGGGACATTTCTTGCATTCATTTATCTTGGTTCCTTACCATGGATGGTATGTTTATTTTATTTTGATTATTTTGAAGTTTTATTTTGTTTTTTAATTTGATTTTAATATGATGTTTTTAGGAGGATAAGTCACAAAACTCATCATCAGAATCATGGGCATGTTGAGAAGGATGAGTCTTGGCATCCTGTAAGTGGTGGGTATTTTTTGAAAATAAAAATTAATTTAATTATGTGAAAAGTTTGTCTTTTGATGAGGCTTTATCGGCTGAAAAAAATGAGAGAGCCCTTGTCAAGATCTGACATTAATTATGCATGAAATTCGGTTTTTTTTTTTTTATAATATTGACAAAATAAATGGCATTTATTTATATGTTTTTGTTTGTTATATGTATATTTTATGTCATATTCTGAGGAACTCTGACTTGCTTTTTGAATCTAGATTTCTATTTGAAAAGTCCACATCTCTACCCTTGTAAAAAATTAATAACTGTTATATATATATATATATATTGTGAACGTTTTTATTATTTGGGTGCCTTAATTATTGCAAACATACAAAAATTTTTGGGTTTTTGTGAAAGATTTTTTTCTAAGAGGAAATTATCTCTATTTGACAAGTCACAGGTAACATGATGGTATTCTCATAAAGTAGTGATGGATAGTACACATGTGCCAAAGTATTGTACCTATATTATAATAGTACTGCAACAAATGTTTATCATTGTTCACAACATAGTACTATTTATAATATTGTTTAAATGGGTTCGATAAGTCTCTTATGGGGATGTTGTATTTATCCGCTTTAAAAATGTACGATCGAAGGGATTTATGAGCACATTGCAAGACTTTTATTAGCTTATGTGATACTTATCCGGGTTAATAAATTTTTAGGTGATTGATAAGTCACAATAATTAGTATATCATTGTACATGTCTATTCTTTGATAACTTTTTAATAGAGTAACACTTGTAGTCTTTGTAGAAATAACTCTATGCATTCTATAAAATATTGGTAAATGATGTTATGTCTCTAAACTAATCATATTTGCTTTGTCATAGAATTTTATAAAATTTATAAATCTTTATATATATATATTCACATTAACAAGTTAAAAGAAGAAATTAAATAAAAATTTTGTCATGGTATACTTAATTTTTTTTATTATAAGTACACTGTAAAATAATTATTTATAAGAACATAAATAAATATCACTATTGAGACACACATCAGAGTCGCCTATTTTTGCAGTGAATTTATTATTATGAACCACATATTGCGTCAAAGCCATGTCAGGCTGACTCCAAAGATATTTTTAAATTTAGTGAGGGTGTTTCAGAAAAAAGGTTCAGCAGCACTAGCAATTTTATATTTTGTCGCTGTCAGTATAAAAGGAAACTGAGAAAAATAAATTTAAAATGCGGTTTTCGTCTACATGGCTACTATGAAAAGTTTATTTTTCGAGTTTGTTTTCTGCATGTCTCAAGACAACACTCTGATCAGAAGTCGTTTAATTTATAAAACACTTACTGTCAAAACACTCATCCAAACAAACCCTAAAACAAGTGTATTTTTTTCACAGTTAACTGAGAAGCTGTACAGAAGCTTGAATTTCGTCACTCTGAAGCTCAGATTCACCATTCCTTTCCCAATGTTAGCATATCCCGTTTACTTGGTGGCAGCAATTATTATTAATACTATTTATTAATTATTATTAATCATCATCGATATTATTATTATTATTATATATACCGTGTATATATATGTAGTTGCGGAGAAGTCCAGGAAAACAAGGATCACACTTTCATCCAGACAGTGATTTCGTTTCATCCCTAAAAGACAGAAAAAGATGTAATAACATCGACTTTTTGTTGCTACATGGCCATGGTTATATTATTTTACCGAGCTTGGCTTAGTCTCGGCCCCGTGCTATACTTAAACTATATACATTGCACTGTATTTTAGCATGTAATACCAATCTAACACGGTATTAGAGCTCCAGATTGTATTTATGACTGATGTTTTAAGTGTTGCAGGTCCCTTACTATGTGGTTGGATTTGGCGGACTTATTTGCATCACCATGGCTACCATGAAAAAGTCACTCTTCGGTACAGAGGCAATGTGTATTTATTTTTGGTATATAAATAAATATATAAATTTACATGTGACAGAATTAATTGAATGAATGAAACACAGGAATGGAGTTACTTGAGAGGGGTATTAACAACACTTGATAGAGACTATGGTTGATAAACATTCACCATGACATTGGAACCCATGTCATTCATCATATCTTCCCTCAAATTCCACATTACAATCCTTACCGAAGTTGTAAGTATTAAACAAATTATTTTATATATATCCAAATTCCATATTACAAACTAGTCAATAAATATATTATATAGACGGGAATCAATCTAAAATTTTAAACTTTATAAATCTGTATTTTATAAATTAAACCAATGTGGGACTATTAGTTCCTCTAATAATATGTATCATTCAATTCCCTCTATCTCTAAATTTATTAATACAAGTGTATTTTTCTAGATGAGAGCTGCGAAATCGGTGTGTTAGTAAAAATATTACAGGAGAACTGAGAAGTCAAGGCCTCTTCCAGTGCATTTGTTTGGGGTGCTTGTAAAAAGCATGAGAATTGATCACTTTGTTAGTGATGTTGGAGATGTTGTTTACTATCAAACTGATCCTAATTTGCATGGTAATCATCATGCTAAGCAGCAGCTGAAGGAGAAGCAGACCTTGCCAAACAACAAGCTTTATTGAACATTAATTAAACTCATTTAGTTTTATGTCATCCTTCATTGTCTTTGTATGGTCACTGGTACTAAAGAAATACTGGAGGACGTAATGAACTTTAAAATATAAAATAAAACAAATTTACAAAGAGTTTCTCCTTCTCCTTACTGTTCTTCCTCCTCTTCTTCTTCTTCTTCTTATTTTTTTTTTTATTTTTTCTTTTTAATTAAAATAATAAATCCATGAGTTTTGATTACATATATACCCTATATAGAAAGTTAAAATCATTCTTCATGCATATATTCCATAAAAACATTCTTTTAAAAAAAAATATGATAAACCATAGGTAGAATTGGAAGTTTGGAACCCTCACATACAATAACTTGGACTATTTAAACGCAATATAAATTAAACTATCAAAATCACCAAAAAAAATTATGTAAATTATAATTCTGGTCACCAAGTAAATGGGATTTTTTTTTAATATTTTATAGAGTAATTAGACGTTTAAAAGAAGTATAATTAAAAATTTACTACACAATCCTAGGCCCAGCCCATACAATAATAAGCCCATTACATGTGAAATTTGTTAGTTTTGGTCTGGTAGGCTGCCAATTTTACTATTTTCCAAATTTTAAAATGAATTTTCATATATAGTTCCTTAATAAAAAAATGTGGGCTAGGCTAGTCCAAGCATCATGACCACGTGTTGAAGGATCTCCATATCAACTCAGCATCAAAAGCAATACTGCCAATTTTGCCAACCTATATACAAATAGAAGAGATTAGTGATGATAAAAAGGGTAGATAGGAGGGATAACATTGAACACAGCATGATGATAATGTA